>NW_006411968.1:0-508 GCF_000296735.1 Chrysochloris asiatica
CAAGGGAAATATATGCTTTGACTGACAACCACGCACATCACCCAGAAGGGGAAGTGACCCAAAGAACATCAATGAAGGGGTGAGCTAAGCCCTACATCATACAGCAAACTACTGTGAACCTGGGTGGAGACCTGGTTGGCCAGTAGCAAGGCAACATCTGGGGACTCATGGGCTCAGAGTCAATGACAGAGCCACAGAGGTCTAGAGTGAAGAGCGGGGCGGCCAGCCGATAAATAGAGGCCAGACAGATGTAAGAACACCCACACTTGCAGATGATACCCATTTGACCAGATTTCAATAAATGGATAAACAGAGCTCAACCCCAATAAGAAAGAAGAGGAAAGAAAGAAAGAAAGAAAGAAAGAAAGAAAGAAAGAAAGAAAGAAAGAAAGAAAGAAAGAAAGAAAAGTGTCATCTGATACAATTCATTAAACAAGACCTACACCTATGAATGCAGTAGATCAAAAAAGGAAACAAACCCCTGCTGCAAGAACTATTCCCACCCCCT
>NW_006411968.1:872-4383 GCF_000296735.1 Chrysochloris asiatica
TTTCTTCCATTCATTTCCCAATCTCTGTCTGAACACCTCCATGGCAGGGACCTGAGAGATGACACTCCTATCCACCATTGGAGTTTCCTATTATGCATGCACACTGACCTACACAGAAAAAGCTACTGGACAGTCTGCTTCAATTTATATATATATATACAATTTTTTTTTCTTTTGTTTCTTTTTGTTTATTTGTCCTGCTGCTCTTACTTTATTTCCTGGGGGTGGGAGCTTTCTCTCCCTATGTTAAGCAAGAAGAGACAGTAATTGTGGTCATATAGCCAAGCTACAAGCATATCCTATAATATACAATCATCTGGACAGGAGCCAATATCAGCTGCTACACATTACATAGATAGCCAACACTTGTGAAGATTGCATGCAGTTGAGTAATAGTAGATGTGAAAAGGGGAGCCTATCTCCAGATCATATCCACCAGGAGATACTCATTAAGTTTAATAATACAGCAACATACATTCATTTAATCATTGAAAACACCACATCTAACTAATGAAAATGTTCAAGAAAACAATAAAAGATCTCAGCACATGTCCAGAAACAGAAAAGAATAACTTAGACAAATGAGCTGGAGGTAGGCATAGATTTCCCATTAGAAGGAAAGCAGACTTTGTAACTGACTGAGAAGGAATTCAGAAGAAAGATATTCACTGACATCCAAAGTCTTCACAGAAGGGTGGGGAAAATTAGGAAAATGTCAGGAAAGTGCCATAGGAGCAATCAAACAAGATAGATATAGCAATAGAAACAATTCAACACCTGCAAAAAAAATCCAAATTATTAATAATAAAATATCAGAAATGGACAATACACTGAATGGGATAAGGAGTAGAATTGAAGAGAGAGCTAAGGAGTAGAACTGAAGAGATGGAAGCCAGAATCAGTGAGCTGGAAGAAAAATCTCTCAATATTGCTAAGATAAGAAAGCAAGCAGAAAAAAAGGATTAAAAAAATGAAGAAAGTCTAAGACTCATGTTGGACATCATGAAGAGGAACAACTTAAAAATTATTGGCTTTCCAGAACAGGAATAATCACAGAAGTCCACAGAGTAGATAGTTGAGGAACTTCTGGAAGAATATTTCCCTAACATCTTGAAGGATGAGAAGATAAGCATTCAAGAAGCTGAATGAACCCCATAAACAAGCTCTCCAAAATCAAAGACATGGAGAGAATCTTAAAAGCAGACAGGAAAAAGAGAAGTATTACTTACAAAGGCAAGCACATCAGATTAAGCTCTAATCTCTCAGAAGAAACCATGCAGGCAAGAAGGCAATGGGGAGACATATAAGAAACCCTTAAACCAAAAACCAAAACCAAAAAAATTCCAACCAAGAATCATCTACTCTGCAAAGCTGTCAATCAAATACAATGGTACAATCAAAACATTCCAGGAAAAACAGACTCTAAGAGACTTTGTCAAAGCCATACCAGCACTTCTAAACATCCTAAATGGAGTTCTTTGCACTGAAAAGCAACAAGAACAGACAACAACCAGAGATTGACAGACGTGGCAAGACCACCTGGAATTCAGTCTACAGATAGCAGAATCCAGAACATAAAAAATTACAACAGCAAATTCAGAGGACTTGGAAGGTTAATAAAATATTTTTTAAATGACAAAATAAAAGAAAAGGAAAATACAGAAACAGAGATCCTGGTGGTGAGAAGGTCTGGTAGATTGCAGAATAAAATGGACTGTCTTAAATGGAGAGAAAAGTTAGTAGATTATAGAGTAACCTCAAAGAAATTTAATACTTCACAACATACCATGAAAATGAAGATCTAAGAAGAACATGAAAACATTTAAACTAAGGAGAAACTGACAAGAAAAAGTATAAAAAACATGAACTCAGAAAAAGAAGTCATGCAGAATAAAGGAACCAGCATCACCACCAAAAAACAAAACAAAACCCCCAAACAAAAACCTAACATAATAACAGCAATTAATTCATACCTATCAATAATTACACTGAATGTCAATGAATTAAATGCACCAGTGAAGAGAAAGAGAGTGGCAGAATGGATAAGAAAAAAAGACCCTTCAATACACTACCTGTAAGAGACACACCTTAAACACAAAGTCAAAAACACACTAAAAGTAAAAGGATATATATATATACCAAGCTAATTGCAATAAAAAACGAGCAGGAGTGACATTACTAATCTCTTATAAAACAAACTTTAAGGCAAAAACCAGCATAAGAGATAAAGGACACTACCTCATGATTAAAGGGTCAATAGAACAAGATAACATAACCATAATAAATATCTACACTCCCCAAGATCCCCAAGATATACCAAGCAAACCCTTCAAGAAAGAAATAGACAAATCTAAAATGATAGTGAGAGATTTTAATACACCACTTTCAAGAAAGCATAGACCAACCAGAAAGAAACTCAACAAAGACACAGAGGAACTAAACAACACAATCAACCAACTTGACCTCAGAGATGTGTACAGAGCTTTCAACCCAAGAACAGCATAATACATATTCTTTTCCAATGCACATGGAACATTCTCCAGAATTGATCATGTGTTAGGTCACAAAACAAGCCTCTGTAAATTTAGAAACATCAAATTACTACAAAGTATCTTCACAGACAATGATGCTATAAACTTAGAAATCAACAATAGGAAGAACAAGGAAATAAATTCAACTATATGGAAACTGAATAACAACTTGCTTAAAAGCTACTGGGTAGTAGAAGAAATAAAATATGAACTCACAAAGTTCTTAGAAACAAATGAGAACAAAAACATCGAAATATTTGGGACACGGCGAAAGAGGCACTGAGAGGACAATTTATTGCAATAAATGCACACATCCAAAAAGAAGAAAGAACCCACATGAACATATTAACACACCATCTCCAACAATTTAAAAACTGACCAACAAAGCGAGCCTACAGTCACCAGAAGAAAAGAAATAATAAAGATTAGAGCAGAAATAAATGAGATTGAAATCAGAAAAACTATATAAAGAATAAACAGGACAAGAATCTTTGAAAAGATTCATAAATTGATAAACCATTGGCAAATTTCACAAAAGAAAAGAGGGATAAGACACAAATAACCTGCATTAGAAACCACATGAGTGATGTCACAATGGAACCAAAGAAACTAAAATAGATAATAACAGTTTGAAGAGTTGTACTCCAACAAATTTGAAAACAGAAGAGATGAATACATTTTTAGAAAAACACGACCTACCTAAACTTACACAGAATGAAGTTAAAAACCCTAACAGACTGATGACAAAAGAAGAAATTGATCATATCATCAAAAAATTCACAACCTAAAGAAATCCAAGTTCACATGGCTTCACTGGTGAGTTTTAACAAACATTCAGGGAAGAGCTGTTACCTGTTCTACTCAAATCATTCCAGAATATAGAAGAGGATGGAAACTTTCTAATGCATTTTATGAAGGAAGAATAACTCTCATAACAAAACCAGGGAAGGACAACACTAAGAAAGTAATTATAGACCAAT
>NW_006411968.1:5448-6744 GCF_000296735.1 Chrysochloris asiatica
AAAAAAAAAAAAAAAAAAAGCTACTGAACCTATGTGGAAGATTTGGCAAAGTGGCAGGTTCAAGATGAACATACAAAATTCTGTTGGATTCCTCTCCACTAATAATGACAGCACTGAAAAGGATATTAGGAAAATAATACCATTTACAACAGCCGCCCAAAGGATGAAATATCTAGGAATAAATGTAACCAGAGAAACAAAAGTCCTTACAAAGAAAACTACAAAACGCTACTATAAGAAACCAAAAGAGACTTACAAAAATGAAATAATATACCATGTTCCTTGATAGGAAGACTTAACATTGTGAAAATGTCAATATTGCCCAAAGCAATCTATACATATAATGCAATCCCAATCCAAATTCAAATGACATTCTTCAAAGAGATGGAAAAGACAATTACAAACTTTATATGGAAGGAAAGAGACTCAGGATAAGCAAATCACTGCTTAAAAATAAGAAAAAAATTGGAAGCCTCTCATTCCCTGATTTCAAAATTTACTACATGGCTACTACTGTGGTCAAAATACCTTGGTACTGGTACATGAAAGATAAATAGATTAATGGAACAGAATTGAGAATCCAGAAATTAACCCATCCACATTCAGCCAACACATTTTTGACAAAAGGCCTAAGAATATTGCATGGAGAGGAGATAGTCTTTTATACAGATAGTGCTGGCAGAACTGGAAATCAATATGCAAAAGATTGAAATAGGACCTTTACCTCATGCCATATACAAAAGCCAACTCATTATGGATTCAAGAACTAAATGTGAATCCCAGAATTTTAAGGCCATCAATGAAAGAATAGAGACAAATATGAGGGCTCTAATACAGAGCACAGAGAGAATACTAATCACTGTGAAAAATTGCACACACAAAGGAAGTCAAAATAGATGATTGGGACATCCTGAAAATTAAAAATTTACGTGCATCAAAAGACTTCACTAAAAGAATAAATAGGGAGCTCAAAGAATGGGAAAATATCGTTTGCAACGACACATCACACAAGGAACTGATTTCTAAAATATATAGGAAACTACAATTTCCAATATATAGGAAACTTCTACAAGAAAAAGTCAAATAACCCAGTTAGAAAAGGGGCTCAGGACATGAACAGACACTTCACCAAGGAAGACATTTGGGCAGCCAACAAACACATGAAGAAATGTTCATGATCATTAGCCATTGGTGGTGGTGGTTATGTGCCGTTCTGACTCAGAGCCGTTCTGACTCAGAGCCCCTTTTCTAACACTTCATTTAGTCTCAATTGCAATCTCCTCAATGCAGCATCAC
>NW_006411968.1:9024-9895 GCF_000296735.1 Chrysochloris asiatica
ATCCAAACAAAACATTGCCTTATCCTGTGCCACCCTCACAATTGTTGTTATGCTTCAGCCCATTGTTGCTGCCACTAAGTCAACCCATTTTGTTGAGGGACTTCCTCTGTTTTGTTGACCTTCCACTTTACCTAGCATGATGTTCTTGTCCACAGACTGGCCATTCCTGACAACATATCCAAACTAAAAGGAACAAAGTCACACCATCCTCACTTCAAAGGACCATTCTGGCTATATTTCCTTACAAGACAGATTTGTTTGTTTGTTTGTTCTTCTGGCAATTGACGGTAGTTTCAATATTCTTTGTAAGCACCATAGTCAAAATGAAGACTCTTCTATGATTGTCCTTATTCATTGTCAAACTTTCACATGCATCTGAGATGACTGAAAATAACGTAACATGGATCTGGTCCAGCTTAATCCTCACAGTGACATCTGTGCTATTTAGCATTTTAAAGTGGTCTTTTCCAGCATATTTGCCTAATGCAGTCTGTCCTTTAATTTCTTGACTGTTGCTTGCATGAGTATTGATTGTGGATCCAAACAAAATAAAGTTTTGATAACTAAACATTCTGTTTATTGTGATATTATTTATTGGTTCATTTGTGAAATTTTCCATTTTCTTTACATTGAGGGGCAATATGTACTGAAGGCTGTAGTTTTGCTTTGTTTATCTTCATCAGTATTTCAAATCCTCATTACTTATAGCAAGCAAAGTTGTGTAATCGGCATATCACAGGTTGTTCATGAGTCTTCTTCCAATCCTGGTACCTCATTCTTCTTCATATAATTCAGCTTCTAAGATTACTTTCTCAGCATAAAGATTGAATAAATATGGTAAAAGCATATAATCAGGTGAACAACTATTCTG
>NW_006411969.1:0-9384 GCF_000296735.1 Chrysochloris asiatica
CTTAGCAAATTATCGTCTTGATAATAACAAGGAGCTCTGATAGCATAGTGGTTATAAATCGGGCTGCTAACCTCAAGGTCAGCAGTTCAAAACTACCAGCTGTACTGCGGGAAAAAGATGAGGCTTTCTGCTCCCATGAAGATTTACAGCCTCAGAAACCCTATGCTGGGTCACTATGAATCAGAACCGACTCTACAGCACACCATCACCGCCAAACATAATGAAGAAATGCACTAGGATGTAATCCTCAGTACTGTTGCCAATAGGCTGCCAATTTCTAGGCCATTTATGAGAGTGGAAGGATAATTTAACCCAAATGAGACAGTTAATCAAACTCACCAAGGAAAATTCTTGAAAAAAAAAAAAACCGCCTGTTCACTTATCCCTTTGCTTCCAAGACTTCAGACAATGATAGAAAGAAATTTAACCAATGATGTAAACATTTTTAAATGACAAAAAGTATGTTACATAAATGTTAGACTTTAACAAGACATAAAAATAGACGTTGACTTGCTGGATGAAATAGACATGTCACAAACCAGAAGAGGACATTCTAGACATTCCAATTTCACCTTAATATGGAAATATGTGAAATTAAACCAGGTACTTTCATATTTTCAGTTTCTTAGTGAGAATATTTTTAATTAGAGCAAGGAGCCCTGGTAGGTTGGTGAGTAACAAGTTGGACTGAGAAGCAGTCAAAACCACCAGCCGTTGCTCGGGAGAAAGAGGAGGCTTTCTGCTCCTGGAAAGATTTCGACTTCTGGTGTGGTGCTGTAGGATCAGCCCTGGGCTCCAAACCACAAGGTCGCCAGTTCAAACCCACCAGATGCTTCTTGGAAACCTCCAGGGCCACTATGGACCAGAATAAACTCAATGGCACTTAGAAACAACATTTTCAATTAATCCGACAATTTACAAAAGCAACCAATTCTTCTGACAATTTAAGTTCTCAAACTATTTCATCACAAATGGTTCTAAGCGGCACACAATTGTGGGTATTTAATATGTACTATAGTGATCGTTCTTAATCAAGCATAAAAAGTTTGGAAATTTTATTAACACTAGTCACAGTGGGAACTTTCAAAAGGCATATGATACTGAAGAAAAGAATATATGGATGTATGTATCACGTGTATGTGTATGAATACATGTATGTATATTTGCATGTATATATGTATGTGTCTGTATGTATATGTATACGTGTGTGTGTGTGTATATAATTTGTTTGCTTGCATGCTTGCTTATTTACTGAGGACCGTCACTGGGTCATGAGAGAATTTTATACTTGACAACGATATCTCATGTGAAAACGAGATCAACACGAAGCATAAAACACTCAAGAAGTGGCTTCCTTTAAAGCCAGAAAAGTAAAAATAATGAATTCCGGTTTGGGAATTTGCTGCTGTTGCTGAGTGACTGTCGAGTCGAGTTTTGAAATAAAACTTATTAATTTAAAATAGCGTGATTTCTAGTCTGGGAAACGCACGGTTCTGTGCTCCCTGTTGGAGACAGCAGACGGGCCCATAAGGAGGGAGCTTGATACTCACTACAGACTGGGTGGGTCCCGGGGGAAGAAAAACTTGGGACCACCAAGGTGGTCCGCGCCCAGCGCCAGGCCGTTCCCAGAGGGCGAGGTCCTGCGAGCAGAACGGGGTGGTTCGAGCGCCCTCTCGCGGCCATCGGCTAAATCGCGGATATTCAGATTCTCAGGCAAGGATTTAGAAGTGAAAATTGAAGTGCCGCACATGATCTCTTGCCTTGATACGAATGGTGAAGACAAGAAACAAACCACCAGGTGGAGACCAGAAAGACCCTGAGATTGGAGAAGGTTGGGCATCCTCTGACCTGGATTCAGATCTTAGGGTTCCACACACCCGCCTCTCCATCAGGACCAGATTAATCACTGGCAGAACCTACAGAGCAATCTCCAAGTCCCCTGCAGGCTTCCCAGACCAGCCACAGCCTGCAGAGGCTGCCCTAGCTGGTAGGTGATGCTGGTGGTGATTATTAGTAGGAGCTGAGACGCCACTGAATGAAGTTTCTTGATTCAAAGGAAACTGGAGATGATGGTGGGACACACTCTCAGGACCCAGGCTCTTGTGTTCCCACCTGCGTCTGCTCCTTCCTCAAATGAGACTTGGAAAATTGTTCAGGGTCCCCTCTGGAGGAGTTCACAGATCTATGGCCAACTGAGGGTGTCCTAGGGTGCCCACCATCTGCCGAAGCCTTAGAGAAATTGTCTATGTTAACTCAGGTGCCTGGCGACCACCCAAGCCACTAGGTAACCTTTCTTAGTGCACTGAGCAGCTGGGAGACCACTTGTACAGGCAGGTCACGGGGTCAGAGAATGAGATAGAAATGGTGGTCTCATGACACGTTTGCGGAACAGAACCAGCCTCCCTCCATTAAGGCCTGATATTTACAGAGGAAATGAGCAAGTGGTTCTTTTTCATTCAAGTACAATTTGTGACCAGGGAGAATTCAACCAAGAAACTTGCTACAATGTGCACAGATACTAGTGAACCCAGGGTACAGACAGGATAGGAGATCAGAAGCTCCGATTCTGGATTTCTAAACTTTAACACATATTTTGTAATTCTTGTAATATGACTATTAATAAATATGGCAAACATTCTCCTGAGTCTTCTTATACAGCTGAAAATTTCCTATAGTAAATATAAGTCTATTGATTGGAAATCTAATTTGAGTCTATAATGACTTTCTAATTATCTATATAGGCTGGTGATATCCAAATTCTTAGCTGGAACCCATAAAACCACCTCAGCTATGGATCCACAATTGGGCACTGTTCTCCACACAGGGATGACTCTAAATATTCAACTCTAAAGGAGCTCTGGCAGCGTAGTGGTTGCGAATCGCGCTGCGAACCTCAAAGTCAGCAGTTCGAAACTACCAGCTGTTCTATTGGAGAAAGATGAGGCTTTCTGCTCCCATAAAGATTTACAGCCTCGGAAACCCTGTTCAGGGTCACTATGGGTCAGAACCGACTTGACAGCACTCAACAACAACATGTTCAGAAGAAATCTTTTGGTCACTTCTGGTCACTTTCTCGACCAGACTGTCCTGATGCCAGTGTTGCAGAACTCACCTGGCGAGCCACCGTTCTGGCAGGCAGAAAACAAGAAGGTCACGCACATAGACAGCTTGCTTTCCTAACTGTATTAAATAGTTACATTTTGGTGCCATGTCCTCAGTAGCTGTCCATAAAGGGTTAAATCAACAACATCAGTGTTCAGGTTGTCAGACCTTCCCTGGGGAATCAGTCCTACGGCCACACGGCTCACCAAGGGAAAATTGATTACAGAAAACTTATAAGCACATCTTCAGCCTAGAACTGATTAGAATACCTAAAAGGGGTTCTAGAACTTGCCCAGTGAAACAGGCCTCTTGCAAAGCCTTTGCAGAGTATAGGACCTTAGTCCTGAGTCCCATCCAGAACCTTATGAGGTGGGATAACATTCTTATGATTCAATAGTGAGGAACAGTTACCATGACTAATTGCTGAGTGTCACAGATGTAAAGGTAGAAGTTTTGTTAACAAAAATGGGGGAGTGGTTAATCTCACAGTCCAGAAACAGAGGTAACTAGGACCATCAAGGGAGACGAGCACAAGCAGAATGCGAGACCTTATCCGTAGAAGCAGCGACACCAGAGATGGAGGCAGAGATGGGGGCATGGAGA
Source organism: Chrysochloris asiatica (assembly GCF_000296735.1). Classification (NCBI taxonomy): domain Eukaryota; kingdom Metazoa; phylum Chordata; class Mammalia; order Afrosoricida; family Chrysochloridae; genus Chrysochloris; species Chrysochloris asiatica. The sequence goes on from NW_006411969.1 coordinate 3,706, forward strand.
GAGGGAGCAGCTGAAGACTCTACATTCATGGAAAGAGAGGGACTGAGAACTAGTGGCCAGGAGGCAGGCTTGCATAATGTGCCCTCTGGTGGTTTAAAAAAAAAAAATTGAATAGAGAGAAATACTGTTAACTGATGATACATGGTTATAATCATTGTAATGAAGGAAAGTATATATGATTTGTTCAATGTAAAACTGATGATTTGCCTGTAAACTTTCACTCAAATCACAATAAAAACTTAAAAAAAAAAAAAAAAAAAAATTCCAAAGGCAACAAAAGAATCCTGAAAGCAACTCAGGAAAAATGAAAAGTTACCTACAAAGAAGAACTGATAAGACTAAGCTCTGATTTCTCAGAGAAACCAGGCAATCAAGGACACAAGGGATAACATATATAAAATCTAAATGAAAAAATTGCCAAGCAAGAATCATATACTCAGTAAAACTGTACGTCAAATATGATGGTGAAATTAGGGCATTTTCAGATAAATAAAAATTGCAAGAATTTGTAAAAAACAGACTCACCTTACAAAAAGCACTACAGGGGATTATTTGGACTGAGTACAAACAATAGCAGACAACAACCCGAGATTAACAGACATGACAATATCACACAAAACTCAATCCAGATAAAAAGTAAAACAAACCTACAAAACAGAAAATAGGATACCAGAGATAACCAGTTTGCAACAACAACAAACTCATAAAGTAAAAGGGAATAATGTAGTTACAGAACTTCCACATGAAAACGAAATGAAAATTTCAATAAAAAAATAAATCAAAGTAACTGTAACCCTCTAACTAGCCCTAGCCCAACCCCAACCCCAACCCCAACCCTAAACAAAGTCCTATGCCTAACCAGAGTCTTACCACTAACTTCTTACTCCTGTTTTTGGTGGTGGTGGTGTTAAGTACCATGGAGTCGGTTCTGACTTATAGCGACCCGGTACAGGGTTTCCAAGGCTGTAAATCTTTACAGGAACAGAAAGCCTCATCTTTCTCCTGCAGACTGGCTGGTAGTTTCGAACTATCGACCTTGAGGTTAGCAGCCTGATTCGTAACCACTCTGCTACCAGAGCTCCTTTGTTGTTGCTGTTGTTGTTAAGTGCCGTAAAGTCGATTCCAACTCATAGCAACCCTGTATAGGGTTTCCAAGGAGCAGATGGTGAGTTTGAACCTCCACCCTTGTGGTTTGCAGACCAGTGCTGAGCCACAGCACCACACCAGTTCTCTTACTCTTATTCCACCCCCAATTTGTTTTTTAAAGAGTAAGATTTTAAAAATATATATACACTTTCCCACATTTGATTTCCAGAACACAGAGGATGATGCCTGTGCAGGAATGAAGCCGACACATGGAACAGTACCTACTGTGAGCCTAGACCCGTTTCAGATCCTCAATTTGTCTTACCAACACATAAGGGCACTCTCTTACTTATCTTTTATTATTATTATTAAAAATAGAGACTTATTAGGACAATGTGATATGTCTAATAAGGCACCCTTTCAAAAGCACTCACAACAAGGGTTAATTATATAGCTGCCCTACTCACCCTTATCATCAACTACTACTTAATCCAACTCCAAAGATTGGACACTTTGGTTTACTGTAGGTTTTCTAAGTATGACTCTGTCTCCGGTAGGATGGACATTTCACCAGAAAACCTACTAATGAAACCCAACACACTCACTCCTGTCTGCCAAAGCTGTGGCACCACATTCACTGACCCACCAGGTACAAAACAGTTCCTGTCTGTCCAGGAAAGCATTCCTGGGAAGGTTCTGCACTCAGGACAAATCCACACTACTCTGGAGAAGGGAGGTTAAAAGAAATTGAATCTAAACTCATCAGGGGTATTCACTGTGGCCTTGTCTTCCCGCAATGGGCGAGGCCTACAGACTCTTCGACTCTTCTTTCTGGTGGCCTCACCTACAGGTTGCACCTGTGCTGACTGGGCTGCTGTGGGGAGAAGAGAAGAGAAGAGAGTATAAGAACTGGGTAATAATAGTACACAATAACCATTCAATTCCTGGGCCTTTGTATAAATTAACCTACTTCCTCAAATTATGAGGTCAGCAGAATCACTTCCCATTTTAGAATCACAGAACCAGGCAGAGAGAGATGAATTTGCCAAAGGGGTTAAAGCCACTAACAGAAGTTCCAGGAATTCAATCCAGGTCACCTGGCTCTAGGCGTTGCACACACACAGTTATACCATCTGGCTTCATGATCGGCATAGAAACCCAGTATAGAAGTCGGATAGGCAGCTGTCCCCAATTCTGGGTTACATGAGTTGGAATTCACTTGGTAACAATGGGTTTGCTCTTTGGGGTTTGGAGCAGGACCAGCATCCTTCCTCTCTCCCCAGACCTTCTGTCCCTGCATAGGGGAACAGGCCTAGTTTTGAGAGATTGAAAGCTTCTCTATTCCTGCTCTCCTAGGATTCCCTGAGTAGTGTCACTCTTGGGACCAGCCCTGTCATTCGGAGATTCTTCCTTGACACCCCCTCATAGTAGACCACCAGGAACCAAGCAATTCCCAGCCCCTCACCAGCCCTGAGGGCCCGCAAGGCCTCCCGCTGCTCTGCTTCCATCTGAGCCCGGTAGTCCCCAAACAAGGAGCGCATCAGCTGTCGCTTCCGGGGCAGAGCAGCTCTTTCACTGCGCAGGGTCCGAATTGCCCCAGTAGCTTTCTCCTCTGTGAATAAAGATAGAGAACCGGAGACCACCTCGTCTCTAACGCCAATTCCACCCCAAAGCTGCAGCTGAAGGTGACAAACCTGCTACCCACACACATCCCCCAACCCTAAAGCAAGCGCTTACTCTGCTTTGAACTGGCTCTCTGAGTCCTGAGGCCGAGCTCCAGTTGGTCTATGCACCAAGCCAGTTCCCGGGCCAGCTGCTCCGCCTGGGATGGATGGAGGGTAGTGGCTGGCACAGGCACCGTGGGGCCATCCCGTGTCACCTCCCTGCCCGCCGTACGGCTGCCCACTCACCCGGGTACCCAACCCTCCCAGTTGCGGGCCGCTCTTGCCTGAGCCTCAGCGCTCGCAGGAGGTTCCTCAGGGACAGGCTTCTCGGAGAGCTTCCCGCTTCCCTTCGCCACAGAGGCCCTGTCCCGGGTTTTCTTCTTCTTTCGCTTCGCAGCGGCTGCATCGCCTTCAGAGTCCACGGGATGCGTTCTGGATACGGTGTCACTGCACGTGGGCTGCCCTGAACAGACACGGACTGAGCTGGACGTTACAGCGACAGGACTCCCGGCACAGGATACGGGGCCGACGAGCCGGGGCCCGAGGGGCGCGCGGGCGGTGCCTGGGCCCTCGGAAGTCTCCCGAACAGGACGTTCTGGAGCCTAGAGAAAGGGGAGCCGCACAGGGATGACCCAGGGCCACCGACAACCCGAGGCTCCAACACCCGTGCGTCCTCTCTCCCCGGCTCACCGCCATGCGCACCAATCGCGGACGCAGCAGCCCAGGGAGAGCGGGAGACCGACGCTGAACTCCCTCCTCCGGAAACGCGTCTGGGACGCAGTGTTCCGCAGAGCGCCGGATGCTGAGGGGTTCTCTGGGCTCTAGGCGCCGCGGGACCAGGGGCGTGAGGGTTCAGGGGAGAGAGCTAGCTGAGGGTGAGGCTCTTGTAGCAGTTCTCGAACACGTCTACTGTGTTTCGGGCACCGTTCTGGAGAAAAGGACAAAGCTCCAAACAAGTCTGAGGGACGCCAGCATGGGAAGTGAGGTGTTTCTAGGAGGCAATGAGGCAGGTTTGAGTCACAGGAGCATGGGAACAGAGTGGACAGTTGTGATTTAGAGTCAAGGAGGGGTAGGGCAGATGGCGAACAAAAGATCTGAGAACCGGGACAAGTATCGCCACCAGGACCCTGAGAGGAGAGGGTGAGGTCGGGGTCCCTCCTAAGAGCCTCTTAGGGAAAAGTGTAAGCTCTGGGCGACCTGGAAAGAAACGGGAGCTGTAGGCGTCTGGGGGCAGTGGGAACAACTGTCTAATCTGGGAGCTCACAAGAGTAAATTTGCTCATAGCAGAGAATTGATATTTTTATTTATATTATAACAAGTTACCCCAAAAGTTAGCAATTAAAAACAACAAATCGAGTCTTGTACAATTTGTGAGGCTCAGGAATCTGGCAACAGCATGATGTATAGTTCTGGCTCAGGATCGCTCATGAGGCTGCTCTACCTTTTGAAGGAGGATCAAAGAATTTTTTGTACATTGTGAAAAGTCACACTTGGGTGTGTATTTAGCGTTGTGTTTACGAATTGCGAATCTCACTGTCAGCAATTTGAAACTACCAGCTGTTCCTCGGGAGAAAGAAAAGGCTTTCTGCTCCCGTAAAGATTTACAGTCTCAGAAACCCTGTACAGGGGCGTTATGAGTCGGAACCGACTCCACAGCACATAACAACAACAACTGGAAGTTATAGCAGTGGGTGGGATCTAGAGATCGAGGTAACTGTGACACCCCCTGTGACTCAGCATGAAACTTATTCCAGAAAAACCTCTGCCTAGAATCTGCCCCTGGCCTTGTTTTGACGGGTGATATGGAGCTTTTCCATCGTCTCTTTACACAGATGTAGTCAATTTGATTTCTGTGTATTCCATCTGGTGAGGTCCATGTGTATAATCATGTCATATGCTGTCTAAAAAAGGTATTTGAAATGAACAAATCATTGATTTTGCAGAATTCTATCATGTGATTTCCAGCCTCATTTCTATCACCAAGGCCATATTTTCCAATTACTGAGCCCCTTTGCTCCCAACCTTTGCATTCAAATGCAATACATGCTGATTGCATGCTTGATCAGTTTCAGATCGAAGAAGTTGGTAGAATTCTTCTATTTCATCCTCACTGGTTTTAGTGGTTGGTGTGTAAATTTGAATAATAGTGGCATTAACTGGGCTTCCTTGTAGGTGCATGGATATTATCCTATCACAGACAGCGTTGTACCTCATGACTGATCTGGATATGTTCTTTTTGACAATGACTGCAACACCATTCCTCTTCAATTTTCCTTTCCCGGCTTAGTAAACCATGTGGTTGTAAGATTCAAAATGGCCAATACCAGTCCATTTGAGCTCACTAATGCCTAAGATATCAATGTTTATCTGTTCCATTTCATTTTTGACAACTTCCAGTTTTCCCAGATCCATACTTCGTACATTCCATGTTCTGATTTTCAATAGATGTTACAGCTGTTTCTCTTCATTTTGAGTTGTGCCCCATCAGCAAATGAAGGTACCATGGGCTTTGCTCCCCACAAGCTTTACTCCATTCGTGTCATCATGATGGACTCTACTTTGAGGAGGCAGCTCCTCCCTAGATGCATTTTGAGTGCCTTCCAACCTGAGGGGCTCATTTTCCAGTACTATATCTGACAGTGTTTCTCTGCTATTCATAAGGTTTTCAGTGACTAAACATTCAGAAGTAGTTCATCACTCCTTCTTCCTAGTCTGTCTTCATCTGGAAGTTCATCTGAAACCTGTCCAGCATGGGTGACCCTGCTGATATTTAAAATACCGGTGGCATAGCTTTCAGAATCACAGCAACTCACAAGTCACCATGACAATCTGACAGATGAGTAGTGGCTTTCCCTGGCCTGGACGAAGATTTAAGTAAATCCTATGGTACTTATTGGAGTCCTGGTGTGGCGCTGTGGGTTGAGCCAGA
>NW_006411970.1:0-476 GCF_000296735.1 Chrysochloris asiatica
GACCCTTAATGAGATGGATTGGCACAGTGGCAGCAGCAATGGGCTCAAGCATAGCAGCAATTGTGGGGATGGCACAGGACCAAGTGGTGTTTCATTCTGTTGTACATAGGGTCGCTGTGGGTCAGAACAGATTTGACAGCACCTAACAACAAGGAAAGTATATTTAAAATTTTTTTAATATGAAATGACGAAGTGGAGCTTATCACTGGAATGCAAGAATAGCTAAACCTCAGAAAAATCAATGTCACCTGGGGACTCTTGAGTCCAGAGTGAATGAAGCATTCAGCTGATAAGAAGAGAGGGCATATGCCTAAGTACACCCACACTTACAGATAATACCCACTTGACCTGGCTTCAATGACTGGATGATCAGAGCTCAACTAGAAGAAGAAAGAAGACGAAACAAAGAGTAATCTGATACAATTTGATGAACTTGACCTACACCTATGGATGCAGTAGCTCAAAAGAGGGAACAA
>NW_006411970.1:3765-4347 GCF_000296735.1 Chrysochloris asiatica
AATGAGTTGAGTATTTAGAGATGAAAATAAGGAATTATTATGGGAAGTAAAAATGGGTTAATAAGAAATGTCATTTGCAAATTATCGTGGGAATTGTTAGATTTTAACAAATTTTGTTCCCAAGGCAAGGGGACTGTCTCTGGGGTAATTCTGCTTAAGCTGAGTGTGCCATATGATGATGCACTATGTCAGTGCTAGAGACTAAATATTACAGAAAGAGGAACAAAATTTAATGAAAGCAGCAGAGAGAGCCAAGAGGTAGGAAAATGCATTGTTCTTGTCGAAAATTAATATGATTCAATATTATGAAAGGACAGAGAGAAGGTAATCAAATGTTTGCAATAATACAAAGAAGCCAAAGTGATGAAACACTTAGATATCACCATTGTATTTACACATTTTTGTTTTGTATTATTGATTATCTTAAGGGAGTATCAGTAGGAGTGTCAAAAAGCAAGGAAATAAATATTTACTGAGCATTTTTTATATGCTCAGTACTGTACGTATTGTCACTCATTTAATTTTCACAGCTTTGAAAGTAGACATCATGTCACTATTTTATACATTTTAAAAACTAAATTA
>NW_006411970.1:6232-7004 GCF_000296735.1 Chrysochloris asiatica
GGTAGATTACTGGATAAAATAGACTATCTTAAATGGAGGGAAGAACTAATGGAATATAAGGTAACCATAATGGGGTTGGGGTGGGGGGTTTATTTGGGTGTTGGGGAGGGCAATAAAAGAAGGGGGAAGGAGGCAGAAGAACAAGATAGATAGGGGAACACTGAGACAGGTTTGCATGGCCTAGTGGAACAGCAGGGCTCTGGGATACAGGGATCTAGGTATAGCTTGAAGAGGGTAAATAATACTAAAATCCTTGACTGCCTTATGAACATTAGTTTCCCTTGCTTACTATTGTAAAATAGACACTTGAGTGGGATAGAAAGGAATGTTGGGAAACATGAGTAGAGAAAACTTATAAGCCCATCTTCAGCCTATAACTGATTGGGATACCTCAAAGGGGTTCTACAGCTTGCCCAGTGAAATAGGCCTTGTGCAAAGCCTTTACAGAGTATAGGACCTTAGGTGGAATCCTGAGTCCCATTCACAACCTTGTGAGGTGAGACTTTCCCACTAGAAATGACAAGCAGACTGGGACAGCTACAGTGACAGAAGATACATCTTCATGATGAACCTTACCTAAACTCAGAGCAGTAGTTACTCTAAATACCAACAGAGAGGGGAAGAGTCTTCAAATCAAGTATCAATGCTATCCGCTCTGTGCACAGGCTAGATAGGGACGGGCAACTTAGACATTGGCTATCTAAAATGAAGGGGTAATAAAGTCACGAAGTGACTGGCTTACAAGGTTTCAAGAGGGAGCTTAGTTTAAGAG
>NW_006411970.1:8088-9151 GCF_000296735.1 Chrysochloris asiatica
GTCTCAACTCTCAGTTCAGTGAAGTCATATCAATAACTTGAAATTTGCAAGAGAGGAAATATTTACACAATGGAAATTGCAAACAAACAAGTCAGGTCTACCCCTTTGAACTGCCCCCAGAGCCAGTATATCAGCATGCCACTTTTCTTATGAGATTCAAGGTGCAATGCTTACACAACACCATACAGCTAATAAAAGGCAGAGCTGGAATTGAATCCAGCCTCGGATACCCTGTACAGGGTCGCTATGAGTCGGAACCGACTCCACAGCACATAACAAAACAACGACAAATCTTTATAGGAGCAGAAACCCTCATTTTTCTCCCGCGGAACAGCTGGTAGTTTCAAACTGCTGACCTTAAGGCTCATAGCTCGATTTGTAACCACTACACTACCAGAGGGTCTAAATTTTTAACTCTTATGCTATAGGATCTAGATTTTTAACTCTTATGCTATCCTTAGATATATAACACTTGAGATGGTGGGAGGATCAAAGGAACATATGTAGTACCAGAAAACTTGTCACATTTAGAAGCAGAAACAGTCAAAAAAAAAAAAGATAAGAGAGATTGGAGATTACCCTTCAAGTGTGATCAAGTAGGGGATAGGTAAAATGGGATCATCAGCTCAGATATCAGCTTTGGACTTAGCAAGAACAAAGGACTTTGGAACTAGCCAGAAGGCAAATTCAGACATGCCTATATCAGTGATCTCAGTTTTGTCTACAAGATTAAAGCCAAAGTTATTTATAAAGAGAGAGATGGGCACAGTTAGGATTGTTGAAGTTTTCTGCTATCAGGTTGATTCTGACTCATATTGAATCTGTGTAGGGTTTCCGAGAGTAGTTGGTGGGTTTGAACTACTGACTTCACAGTTAACAGTATAATGTGTATCCTACAATGCCACACAATTTTAAAAGATGGATAGTTTAAAAAATAATGAATACTATATACAGAAAAATACTAAGAGATCATATAATGTGATCAATATGCTGTGATTGCTAAATTTGGCTTGTAAACAAGCATTCATTCAATAAGCATTGTTGTTGTTGGTTTTAGGTACCA
>NW_006411970.1:9498-10267 GCF_000296735.1 Chrysochloris asiatica
AAAAAAAACATTTGAAGATCTATCTTGAAATACAATGCTGTCTGTGTTAGGATACTTTCTATACACCTGCAAGGAAGATTTGCTGTTGTTGTTGTTAAGTGCCATCAAGTAGGTTCTGACCCATAGCGTCCCTGTATAGGGTTTCTGAGGAGCAACTGGTGAGCTTGAACTGTCAACCTCACAGTTCAAACGGCTTTGCAGTCTGGTGCATTAACCCACAGTGCCACACAGGAAGATAAGGTAATACAGATATTATTCAAATTTACTCACCACCCACTAAAGCCACTGGTAAAGAAATTGAAGAATTCTACCAATTTCTACAGTCTGAAATTGATCAAATATACAATCAAAATGCACTGAAAACTAATGGTGATTGGAATGCAAACAAAGGAAACAAAGAGGAAGGCTCACTACTTGGAAAATAGGACTTAGGTGATAAGAATGAAGTTGCAGATCACAGGGTAGAATTTTTTCAAACCAACAACTTTTTCATTGTAAATAGATTTTTTTTGGAACAACATAAATAGTGACTATAAACATGGACCTCAGCCAATGGAATACAAAACTCAAATTCACTACATCTGTGGGAAGAGACCATGATGAAGCTCAATATCCTCAGCCAAAATATGGTCAGTTGAAGAAAATTAAAGCAAGTCTGCTAGAGCCAAAAAATGACCTTGAACAAATCCCACATGAATTTAGAGACCATCTCAAGAACAGATTTGATGCATTAGACTCTAATGACTGAAGATCAGAAGAGTTGTGGGAT
>NW_006411971.1:0-578 GCF_000296735.1 Chrysochloris asiatica
AGAGATAGAAGCCAGAACTAGTGAGCTAGAAGATAAATCTCTCAACCCTAATAAGATAGAAGAGCAAACACAAAAAAGAATTTTAAAAATCTGAAAAAAGCCTAAGATTCATGTTGGACAACATGAAGAGGAAAAACTTAAGAATTATCGGCATTCTGGAACAGGAAGAATCACACAAGTCCACAAAGGAGATAGTTGAAGTGCTTCTGGAAGAAAATTTTCCTAATATCCTGAAAAGCAAAAAGATAAGCATTCAAAAAGCTCAACAAACCCCAGAAAGGATTGACCCTAAAAGACAATCACCAAGACATATAACAATCAAGCTCTCCAAAATCAAAGATAAGGACAGAATCCTGAAAGCAACTAGGGGAAAGAGAAGTATAACATACAAAGGCAAGCAAATCAAATTAAGCTCAGATCTCTCAACAGAAACCATGCAGGCAAGAAGGCAATGGGGAGACATTTATAAAACCATGAAAGAATAAAAACTGCCACCCAAGAATCTTCTACCCAGCAAAGCTGTCAATCAAATACAATGGTGTAATCAAAACATTCCAGGATAAACAGAAGCTAAGGGA
>NW_006411971.1:2196-2750 GCF_000296735.1 Chrysochloris asiatica
GGGGAAAGGCAGCAATGAAGAAATGGGCTGAGTTCATCCACAGTCCATTAACTCCCATTGACCTGGAGATGAGAGAGAAAAGAGGAAGGGCTGGTTGGTCCAAAGTGTTGTGAGACCTGAGGACACTTGAACCCAGGGACAAGGACATAGCCACAGAGGGTTAGAGCTGACAGTGAAGCATTCAGCTGATATGAAGCGAGGGGAGATGCACAAGAACACCCAAACTTGCAGACAGTACCCTTTGGACCTAGCCTTGGTGGCTCGATAATCAGAACTCGACTAGAGGAAGATTACAAATATATATATATTATACAGGAAACAAGGCTAACTTGTTACAATTTGATGAACCTGACCTATACTCAGAGAGGTAGTAACTCTAAATACCAACAGAGAGGGAAAAAGTCTTCACATCAATTATCAATGTTATCTATCCCCTCTATACACAGGGTAGATAGGAACAGGCAACTTAGACATTGGCTACCTAAAATGAGGGAGCAATAAAGGCACGAAGTGACTGGCTTACAAGGTTTCAAAAGGGAGTTTAGTTTAAGAGT
>NW_006411971.1:2965-4420 GCF_000296735.1 Chrysochloris asiatica
TTTTTGTTGTTTGTTTGTTTTTAAAAAGCTAAAGTGGATAGAGAGAAATACTGATGGTACATGGAGGGGATTATAATCATTGTAATGAAACAAGGTGTATGAACTGTTGAATGTAAAACTGATGCTATGCCCTATAAACTTTCACTCAATCCATAAAAAAAAACCTTAAAAAAATTTTTTTCCCCAAAAAAACTAAAAGAAATTAGTGATCCCACCCCACTGGCCTCTCTGGAAAGCCATCTTTGCATTGTTTCCCATCCAGCACTTCCTCAATCCCCAAGAACTGAGGAAGCTTTCTCTCCAGAGTCCACCAGCTAGCACTTTCTTTGCCATAAAGCACTGGACCTCAAGGTTGATTTGAACCATAATGTTGGCGGTTCAAACTCATCCGCCACTCCTCGAAAACCCTATACAGGGTCGCTATGAGTTGGAACCGACTTAATGGCACTTAACAGCATAGCAAATTGACGGTATATCCTACCATGTAAACGGCTATGGACACTAGCTCTGAGATCCCCACCGAGAATTTACAGGAGAAGGAGGAGTTTGTGGAGGAAACAGAATGGAAGAGATGTGCCTGTGAATGGGAATGCTATCAAAGAAAATGGGGAACAGGAGGCTGACAATGAGGTAGATGAATAAGAGGAAGAAGGTGGGGAGAAGGAGGAAGAAAGGAAGAAGGTAATGGTGAGGAAGAAGATGAAACTGAGAAGGCCGAGGCAGCCACAGGCAAACGGGGAGCTGGAGATGATGAGGATGATGATATTGACACCAAGAAGCAAAAGACGGACAAGAATGACTAGATGGCAAAAAATGAAAAGTTAAACTTACAAAAGGCCATTGTGACCTATTCGTCCCCCTCTTTTCGTCTCAAAAACTAAATGCGGTCACCTTCGAGTAGAGAGAGTTTCATCTGCCCACTTTGGGAAGCATTCTCTGCAGATAACGAACTCACCACCATCCAACCAAAACCACAGTGAATTTAGAACACGGTGAAAAAAATCCCTAAAACTTCCCAGGCCCTGCTCTTTTTCTTAAAATTACTTTAAAAAGGAAAATTCGTTTGTATTTTTTATTTACATTTTATATTTTTGTACATATTGTTAGGGGTCAGCCATTTTTAATGATCTTGGTTGACCAAACCAGCCCTTGGAGTGTTCTCTGTTCTACTTCTTTTACTTGTGGTGTGACCATGTCCACTATAATCTCAAAGGAGAAAAAAAAACAAAATTAAAGTCGTATTCCAAGCATTTCGGTAAAATGTTTTGTGTATGTGCTTAGCTGTTCTATAAGCAGTTGGTTTGTATGAGCTAATTTTTAAAAGGCCAAAGATAAAATGTTCTTTGCCTTTTTTTTTTTGGTCTGTGAAATTATGGTTTGTTTTTTTTACTTTTATCTTTTGGACTGATGTATGTGTGAAAAATGTTGTCCAACAACAAACAAGAAATTTATTTT
>NW_006411971.1:4633-7201 GCF_000296735.1 Chrysochloris asiatica
TTCCACCCATAGTGACCCTATGTACAATAGAACGAAGCACTGCCAGTCCTGTGCCATCCTCACAATTACTGCTATGCTTGAGCCCATTGTTGCTGCCGCTGTGCCAATCCATCTCGTGGGAGGTCTTCCTATTTTTTGTGTTCCATCCACTTTACCAAGCTTGATGTCTTTCTCCAGGGACTGGTCTTTCCTGACAACATGTCAGAAGTATTAAAGACAAAGTCTGGACATTCTGGCTTGTAAAGACCATTCTGGTTGTACTTTTTCCAACACAGATTTGTGTGTTTTTCTGGCAGTTCATTGTTACTTTAATATTCCTATCCAACACCATAGCTAAAATGCATCAATTCTTCTTTGGTCTTCCTTATTCATTGTCCAACTTTCACAGCAGATGAAGCTTTTGAAAATACCATGGCTTGGGTCATGTGCACTTACTTTAGTCCTCAAACTGACATCTCTGTTCTTTAATACTTTAAAGAGATTCTTGTACAGCAGATTTGCCTAATGCAATACGTCTTTTGATTTCTTGACTACTGTTTTCCCTGAGTGACAATTGGTGCTTACAAGCAAAATGAAGTCTTTGACAACCTCAATATAGTCTCCATTTATCATAATGTAATTTACTGTTCCAATAGTGAAGATTTTTGTTTCCTGTACATTTGGGTGTAACCCATTCAGAAGGCTGTGGTCTTTGATCTTCTTCAGTAAGTATTTTAAGTACTTTTCACTTTCAGCAAGCAAGATTGTATCATCTGCATATCACAGGTTGTTAATGAGTTTTCCTCCAATTCTGATACCACATTCTACTTCATATAATCCAGTTTCTCAGATTGTTTGACCAGCATACAAATTGAGTAAGTATAGTGAAAGAATACAACCCTGGTGCATATCTTTCCTGATTTCAAACCGTTCAGTGTCTCTTGATGGTTTGAACAACTGCCTTTTGGTCTATGTACAGGTTCCTCGTGAGCATAATTAAGGGTTCCAGAATTCTCACTCTCCGCAATGTTGTCCATAGCTTGTTGTGCTCCACAAAGTTGAAAGCCTTTGCATAGTCGATAGTGCATATTTCTGGAATTCTCTGGTTTCAGCCCAGATCCATCTGACATCTGCAATGATATCCCTTGTTCCATGTTCTTGTCTGAATCTGGCTTGAACCTCTGGAAATTCCCTGTCAAAGTACTATTGCAGGCACTTTTAAATTATCTTAAGCAAAATTTTACTTGCATATGATATTAACTATATTATCTGATGATTTCCACAATTGGGTCACTTCTCTTTGGAATGGGCACAAATATAGACCTCTTCCAGGTGTCTTCCAAATTTCTTGGCACAGATGAGTGAGTGCCTCCAGTGCCACATCAGTTTGTTGAAAGATTTCAATTTGTATCCCCCATCAATTCCTAAGGCCTTGTTCTTTGCCAATGCCTTGGACTTCTTCATCCAGTACAATTGGCTCTTGATCATATCCTACCTCTTGAAATGGTTGGACATCAACCATTTCTTTTTGGTACAGTGACTCTGTGTATACCTTCCATCTTCTTCTGATGCTTTCTGCGTCATTCAATATTCTGCACAAAGTATCCTTAAATATTTCAAATCAAGGCTTGAAGTCTTTCCTCAGTTCTTTCAGTTTGAAAAATGCTGAGTGTTTTCCCTTTTTGGTTTCTAACTCTAGGTCTTTGCACATTTCACTGTAAGATTTGACTTTGTCTTCTTGAACTAACTTTTGAATTTTCTGTTCACCTCTTTTACCGCCTCATTTCTTCCATTTACTTTACTTCCTCATTACTTTTACTGCCACATTACTTCCATTTAGCATCTTTACGCTGAAGAGCAAGTTTCAGATTCTCTTCTGACATCCATTTTTGTCTTTCTTATTTCTTGTCTTCTTAAGGACCTTTTGCATTCTTGTCATGTTGTTCTTAATGTCATCCCTTAATATCAGACTAGAAGACAACTCTTCTGGTCTTCAGTCTTTAGTATCTAATGCATCAAACCTGTTCTCTAAGCATACTAGCTGCCAATGCAAAGAGTGAAACAATATCTATTCCATGAACATGTACAGTGTTGATAGGAAAACATGAACTAGAAAATCAGAACTATAATGAATTCTTCCATCCAGAATATTCTAAATATTCTCAATAGAAGCCAAAATAAATATTTTCTCCTATAAAGTAGAGGAAGTATATGTATAATCAATTTCAGTACTCTGAGGGAGGAATTCAGTCTTTCTTATTATGTATGTCATAGAAATGTGATTTCTCCAAATAAATTGTTCCTAAATCATCTGTCTGAAGGCTGTGGTCTTGGATCTTTATCAGTAAGTGCTTTAAATACCCTTCATTTTCAGCAAGCAAGACTGAGTCATCTGCATGTCTCAGACTTTCAATGAGTTTCCCCCCAATTCTGATGCCATGTTCTTCTTCATATAATCCAGCTTCTAGAATTATTTGCACAGCACACAGATTCAATTAATATGGTAAAAGGTCACAACCCTTTCCATACCTTTGCAGATTTTAAACCATTCAATATCCCTTTGTTCTGTTCTAACAACTGCCTTGATCT
>NW_006411971.1:8081-9648 GCF_000296735.1 Chrysochloris asiatica
GAAGACTTCAATTTGCTTGGATCCACAATCAACACTCATGGAATAAGCAGTCAAGAAATCAAACATCAGGCAAATCTACTGCACAAGACCTTTATATAGTGTCCAAAAGTAAAGAGGTAAGTTTGAAGACTAAGGTGTGCCTGACCCTAGCCATAGTATTTTCAATCTCATATGCATGTAGAATTTGAAGAATGAATAAGGAAGACCATGAAAGAATTGATACATTTGAATAATGGCATTGGAAAAGAACATTAAATGTACCATGGACTGCCAGAAGAACAAACATATTGGTGTTGGAAGAAGTACAACCAGAATGCTCCTTAGAAGCCAGGATGGTGAGACTTTGTCTGTCATACTTCAGACATTTTATCAGGAGGGATCATTTTCTGGAGAAGAACATTATGCTTGGTAAAGTGGATGGTTGGTGGAAAAGAGGATGATTCCCAATGTGACAGATTGACAGAGTGGCAGCAGCCATGGGCTCACACATAACAATTGTGAGAATGGTGCAGGACCAGGCAGGGTTTCACATTGGGTCACTAGGAGTCAGAACTGACTTGACCACACGTAACAACCACAACAAATAATAATGTGTCTAGTTTGGAAAACAAAAGAAGAAAATTAATACATTGGGTGTCAACTCTACCTCTAAATGAAAGTTAGAAACAAATCCTCCTTGCAGAAATACCAAAAATAAGGAACACCATGTTAATCAATAGAATCAAACCTTTGAACATAGCTGGAGGCACCAATATTTATTTGAAATGTAGTTTTTAATGGGAGATGGTTATTTAAAATGAAGCTAGAAGGAATCAATCAAATGGTTAAATTCTGGGCCTTTTATATTAGGACGACTGAGAAAAAGAGTGACTGGAATTTTAGTTGAGTGTTCGAAATAGTAAGTAATAAGAAAAATCATCTAATGTGACCTCAGAATTTTGTTTCACATGGCTGATCTGTCCAAAGCTGTTTTGATACAATATCACTGGGAAAAAAAATAAAGAAAATATTGATGTTCTATGTACAAGACTAGCATATTCAAGTTTTGCTATTTTCAGTCAGATAAAGATCATTAGGAACTAAATCTGCCTTCATGAGATCCAAGCACATTTAATAACGACTTCACTGAAACCTGCTGAAGCTTCAATTCTTTTTGAGAAATAGGATTTAAAACAACAAGCCATAGGGAGCAACAAGACTATTGTATCTAAAGATGGTCCTCTTATTTGGTCTAGCTTAAAAATAGTTTTCTTAGTGGTTAAAAAAAAAAAAAAAAAAGCCCTAATTCTTTGGCTTCCATCTCTTTCATAGTTGCCAATGTGGAATGCAGAAGAGGGAGGCCATGTTGTTGTTAGGTGCTGTCAAGTCAGTTCCGACTCTAACAACCCTTACTTGTGTATCTATGTAACCCTGTTTACTTTACAGTTGACTCTGCTTCATTGACTATGAAAAGGCTTTTTTTTTCTTTCTTTCTTTCTTAAATGTTTTATTGTGAATTATGTGATAGTTTACATGGGAGAACATTAGTTTTACATTCATTCTATCGTATGTCATCTCATTGCCATGG
>NW_006411972.1:0-1787 GCF_000296735.1 Chrysochloris asiatica
TGCTGATATTATCTATAGACTTTCACTCAATTCAGAATTTTAAAAACAAAACAAAGAACAACAACAAAATTGGAAGTTAACATGTTAAAAAATATGGCTAATTGTTTAATAAGCAACACTGAAGGAACCTGTTGTTACCATTTGATGCCTTTAGTCAATTCTGATGCATAGCAAGCATATGCACAACAGAAGGAAACACTGCCCAGTCTTTAGCCAGTCTCACAATTCTTATTACTTTTGAGCCCATTGTTGTGGACACTGTGTCAATCAATTTCTTTGGGAGTCTTCCTCTTTTTCACTGACCCTCCATTTTTCCAAGTATCGTGTTCTTCTCCAGGGATTGGTCCCTCCTGATAATATATCCAAAATAAGAGCGACAAAATCTCTCCATTCTTGCTTTTAAAGAGCTTTTAGGCTGTGCTTCTTCCAAACCAAAATTAACCCAAGAAATCTTTATATGTAAAAGAAAATTCTTATAATAAAAAGAAGATCTCTATTGGTTATTTGGAGTACTGATGTGATGCTGTAGGATAAGCACTGGACTGCTAGCTTTAAGGTTGGTGGTTCAAACCCACCAATTGCTCCTGATAGTGTCGCTATGAGTAGGATCCCACTCAACAGCATTTAACAACAATAACAACATGAGTTATATACAGTTTTATTATACCAGCTTTCAATTTGTGGCATCATTTCATATTAAATAATATTGAAATTGGAAAATAAAGAGAAAACTAAAAAGACATGGAATTCCCAAACTATAGAACAAAAAATATTATATATAAGACATGCCTCACTTAGTTTGTTATTAGGATTTTGCATTAAATTAAATTTCAAACTTCCTGGCATACAAGGCAGAACTCTAGTCTTGTTATCAGTCAAGTGAGGTTCTGTTCTAAA
Organism: Chrysochloris asiatica; assembly: GCF_000296735.1. Classification (NCBI taxonomy): domain Eukaryota; kingdom Metazoa; phylum Chordata; class Mammalia; order Afrosoricida; family Chrysochloridae; genus Chrysochloris; species Chrysochloris asiatica. The sequence continues at coordinate 898 of NW_006411972.1, forward strand.
TATTGTTTAGATGTTGTAGTAGAAATTTTCTTTTTCTAGGGATTCAGTATACAGTATTCAGTATTAATTGTGAAAATGAACTCTTCCTATGCACTGATGAAAAATGTAGACCTGGTGGGAAATTCTTGATATTTGCACAGAAATCATTCCCTAATTCCACCTAAGGGAAGACCAATCTAATAAAGGTGACAATATATATAATTTAGATACAATAACCCCCAAGGAAAGTATTTTAAGAGCTATCCTAAATATCAAGAAAATATTGTTCAGAATCTTTGTTTTATTACATAGCAACTTTCTTAGACTACATTTTCTAAAGAAATAAGACCAGTGAAACAGACATATGTTTGTTGTTGCTGTTAAGCGTCGTCGAGTTGGTTCCCACTCATAGTGACCCTGTATGGGATTTGCAAGAAGCTAGTGGTAAGCTAGAATCACTGATCTTGTGGTTGAAACTGACTTTGCTGTCCAGTGCATTAACCCACAATGCAGGTTTATTATCAAGGAAATGGCTTACAATTGTAGAGGCCAGGCCCCAGTGGAAGACAGAGAGAGAAAGCTTTCTAGTATGTCCATTATATTGGGAGCAGGCCACACCCCCAAGGAAACATCCTTTCAATTGATTGACTGCTCATAGCCAATCTCATAGCGCTAGCTATGCCTGTATTAGGTTTCATCACCATGGGAATAAGCACATCCCAATTGTTAAACCTGTGGACATCCTGGACATCAAGTTGACACAAAACCCTAAACATTATAGTAGCCAAATCTCCTGAGAAAGTTTTTGCCAGATGTTACAAAAAAATATTCAATATTGAAGATTATGTTCATTAAAAAATAGTATAAAACCTACATGTATTTTTTTCACACATGTATATGTGTGTGTGTGT
>NW_006411972.1:3940-5979 GCF_000296735.1 Chrysochloris asiatica
CATGCTGCAGAATACCTCACGCTTTTTTCCTCCTCTAAGCCATGTGGCCATGTGATCCCTGATGTTCTCAAGCAAGTGTTACCATGTTCCTTTATTCAGTCTGTAAATGTCCAAAGAGCACAGTATGCTAGGCAGACTCCTGCCCATAGACAATCATGGGCCTAAATCCCTACCACTGCTCCATGTAGCCATCTCTACCCCAGCATCTGCTTTCACCACTATTCTCACACTCCACTCATGCTCTTCTTTATAGATAGTCTTGGAATTTTCTCTCCCTGCTTCTGAGATGGCTCCTTTTAAACCTAGCCAGATGGCAAAACTAACCAATTCCAGTCTTAGAGTCCTGTATACCTTATTTTCATGGTTCCACCCAATCACTTGGTAGGAATTAAGAAGACATTGAATAGAAAAGCCATATGAAGTATGCATCAATTCTTCTATGGTCTTCTTTATTCACTGTTCAACTTTGACATGCATATGAAGTTATTGAAAATACAATGACTCAGATTAGGCACACCTTAGTCCTCCAACTGGACGAAATATGAAAAGTCCCATGGACTGCTAAAAGAACAAACCAATTTGTGTTGGAAGAAGTACAGCCAGATTGCTTCCTGGAAACCAAGATGGCCAAACTTCATCTCTCATACTTCGGGCATATTATCAGGAGGAGCCAGCACCTGGAGAAGGCTATCATGTTTGGTATCTTTGGAGGGTCAGAGAAGAAGATGAAGTCATTCAATGAAGTGGATTTTTACAGTGATGGCATCAATGGTCTCAGGCTTAGAAATGACTGTGAGGTTGGCATGGGACCAGGCAGTGTTTGTTCTGTTGTGCATAGGGTCGCTATGAGTTGGTGCTGACTTAATGGCACTTAACAACAACAACAACATCAATCCAGTACTCTGAGGTGATGTGTATTTTCCCTTATCTGAAGAATCTTCCATTCTGGCTGAAACTTTGAGCAACTGCATTCGTAAGCAAAAGTCCAGTCCATCAAATTGTAGCAATTTATACTTGTTTATGGTATAAAACATTATCCTGGTTTGATGCTGCAGGATCATGTGCTAGACTGTAAAGTCACATTGAGCATGAGTCACCATGAGTCAGAACTGTCTCAATAGCACGTAACAACAAGGATGGCTACAATATCTTCATCTAGTCGTTCAAGTTATGTAAAATGGATAAACAAGCTGCAAGTTTGGGAGTTTAAGCATACCTCTGTGTACTTCAGACCAACTGAGCCCTTTACGTTTTCAGCCCCAGCCCCCAGGGGCAAGGTCAGTGCTTATAAGCTCAGGAGTTCATACAACTCCCTAAACATCAGACCAGCCAGACTTTCTTCTTTCTCATCTCTAGCCACTGTGGGCCATATCAACATGTGTTAATGGAACATGTCCAGATTCATTATGTCTCTTCTCTGCAGTGTTTCCCCCAGTTCCACACAACAAGGAGACCCAAGTGGTCATCAGCAAGTATACTAGATTGATCATCATCTTCCTCTAACTTTCAGTCCTAGAAGAGGGTTTTGTTTGATAGGCACAGACTTTTTTTGTCTTGAAGCCTTCAAGACAAATCATTTGCTGAATTTGAAAGAACCAAACAGTCCTCTTTTGCAGATCTTTCTTTCAACCCTGAATCTCCTGTTTTCCCAACAGTTATGGGTTGGTCTGCATTTCTTTTCAAACACAAATGTCCCAACTTTGAAGGATCTCGGTGGGATCTGTAATCATAATTCCCAATATTCATTTCCATAATATATGTGATGTCTGTTTTTCAACAGTAGGCAGGAGAAAACAGTATTTAAAGGCAGTCAAACATACAGACCTTTTAAAAACACTCAAGTTCAATCTTTTCTTCTCTACCCTGTCATTCATCTTGTTTAATCAGTGTGACATCTACTTCAGGCAACTCTAGAAGCTGCTTTTCTCCCGTCAACTGAAGCATTATATCTCTTACTTTTCTTTTACTCATTGTTGTTTTTCTTGTTAAGTGTTGTCAAGTAGGTTCTGACCCATATCAATCCTGTATAGGGTTTCCAA
>NW_006411972.1:6954-9548 GCF_000296735.1 Chrysochloris asiatica
ATAAAGTAAATTCAAGGTTCCACAATACCTAAAGCTATTTTAGTCAATTCCAACTCATAGTGACCCTATTGAGTCAATGCCAACTCGCACACAGAGAAGGCAAAACTAAGTAAGTGCAATGATAATAATAAAGATAAAATGCTGTAGGGAGAAATGACAGGCGTTTCATTTTGGAATATGAATATTTCATTGAGTTGGTAGCATGTAACCTTATTATTTGAATATTATAATAGTAATTATGAAATTATGGAAAAGGTAGAAAAAGATAATAAAATTTTAAATAAAAGCAGAGCAATTTTTTTTCAAATATCCAAATATTTTAAGGTCATTTGATATCTTGCATTGAAGAAATGGGATTAATTACGAATGAAATTTTGTCCAAGAATAAAAAGAAGTAAACTAATCTGCATCTCCATCTTTCAGGAACCTGATTTCATGACACTCTTAATCAGAGATGTTATTGTTGTTAAGTGGCCCATAGTTGGTTCTGATCCATATTGACCCTGTGTATGGTTTCCAAGGAGCAGCTGGTGAGCTTGAACCACCACCCTTCTGATTCAAACTGACTTTGAAGTTCATCAAATTAACCCACAGAGCCACACCAGGACTCCTAATCTGGGATAGACATGTTATAAGTATATAGCCATAACTGTACTTTAATCAGGAAAACATTGCCTTCATAGGATGTGGGTTTATGTGTTTGTTTTAGTCTGCATGTATTCAATTTGCAATTCCAATAGAAATATAAATTTATTATATCATTAATTCAGGTTAGCCCTAAATATCAGACAAATTCAATGAAAAAAACAATGTTTTCTGAAGATGTACACTCTCTTTTCTTCCAGTAAGATAGCATTATTCTTATCTCTCCCACTTTACATTTCTTCTTTACTTAAACGGGTTTTAATTATTTCTACTATATAGAAACATGCATTTTCAGACAATTTTAGAAGTATCTCCCTGTGGAGAACAAACAATGAATTATTTTCTGTATTAAATTGGGCAACATGTTGAATTCAGATATCAAGTAGTAATTTCCCACATAAAGTTATTAGCATGATTCCTTCATGTAGTTACAAGTCATAATAAAATTCTTCTTTAAACTAAACAAATATTTTCAGCCCTAAATTTACATTTGTACTTTGGGAGTTGTTGTTGTTAAGTGCTGCTGAGTCAGTCCCAACTCATTGTTACCTGGTACAAAGTTTCCAAGGAGCAACTGGTGAGTTTGAACAACAGACGTTGCAGTTCAAACCAGCCTTGATGTTCAGTGCTTATGCATGTGATTAATCAGAAAAGGAGCTCTGAAACTAAATTACCTCTTGAAAACTTCTAAGTGAGTCACTTCGTGCTTTTATAGCTCCCCTCCCCCCCAATTTTAGGTAGCCAATGTCTAAGTTGCCCATCCCTATTAAACCTGTATACAGAGGCGTTAGGGTTGAACACTGATGTGAAGACTCCTTCCCTCTCAATTGGTATTTTGAGCTACTACATCCTTAAGTATAGATCAAGTTCATTAAATTGTAGCAATTAATACTTGTTTGCTTTATCAAAAAGTTTTTCTTCCTCTAGTCAAATTCTGATCATCAAGCCATCAACGCTAGATAAAATGGGTACTATCTGCAAGTTTGGGTGTTCTTGTGTGTCTCCCTCAATTCATATCAACTGGGTGCTTCACTCTCAGCTCTAGCCCTCCATAGCTATGTTCTTGTCCATGGGCTGTGTAGTCCCCAGGTCTTACCATACTTTGGACCAACTATCCCTTCTGTTTCTCTCTCTCATTTCCATGACGACAGGAGTCTATGGAACATGGTTGAACTCAGCCCATATATTCATTGCTGCATTTCTCCCTCTTCCACTCACTGTAGACCAACGTGGTTGGCACCAAGCTTGCAAGCCTGCTCATGTGTTCCCTTTGAGTTTCGGTCTTGGAGGGAGATTTGTCCTAAAGGGACTTGATTGCTTGCCTTGATAACTCCCCAGTGAACAACTTACTTGTTTTTGTAGTAGCCAATCAGACTGCCATTTTTGCTTTGGATTTTTCCTGCTGCTCTTTCTTTCAAGAAATATCTTCTTTTCCTCTTGCTGTACCATGCTTGTATGCTTGTCATTTCAAGTGGGAATGTCCCACCTCAGAAGGTTCTAGATGGGGCTCAGGATTCCACCTAAGTTTCTATACACTACAATAGCTTCACAAGAAGCCTATTTCACTAGGCAAGTTCTAGAATTCCTTTTAGATATTCCAATCAGTTATAGGCTGAAGATGGGTTTGCAAACTTTCTGTAATCATGTTTCTTGATATTCCTTTTTTTCCCACTCAAGTGTCTATTTCTCAATAGTAGGCAAGACTGAAGTAAGTCAGTCAAGAATCATAACATTATTTCCCTCTTTTACCCATGCAGACTATGCCTTGATCCCAGAATCACACAGCCTTGTTGTTCCAAGATTGAGCACACAACACTCTTTATGTCTGTCCCATTTAGCCAATGCAAACCTGCTTAACTGTTCCCCTATCTACCTTGTTCTTCTATCCCCCTCCCACTTCTTGTGTATAGCCCTCCCAAACACCCAAACTATGTGATGTGTTTATCCCA
>NW_006411973.1:0-570 GCF_000296735.1 Chrysochloris asiatica
TGTTTTTTGACAAAAGGAGGAGAATGATTGATTTTGTAGCCCAAGGAGTGGAGGTCCCTGGCCAAACTTCAAGTGAAAAGAATGGAGAGTGGGACCCTATTCAGAGAAGCAGTGACTCCAGGGATGGAGACAGAGATGATGACGTAGACAGACAGAGCAGCTGGGGACACTGGACTCAGGGAGGGAGAAGAGCTGTATGCTGGCGGCCAATGGGGCAGGCCTGTGTGGTGTACCCTTTGGTTATTTGATTATGCATGGAGGGATTGTAATCATTGAAATGAAACCAAATACAATAGAATAAGTGTAAAGCTGTTGTTCTCCCATGTAAACCTCACACTAAAAACTTACAAAAAAAAAAAAAAAATTGAAGGAAAACTCATGAACAACCTGCGATATGCAGATGATACAACCTTGCTTGCTGAAAGTGAAGATGACTTAAAATACTACTGATGAAGATCAAAGACCAAAGTAGATTAGTATGGGTAAATTTTCAGTAGATCAGTATGGTTAAATTTTCAGTAGATCAGTATGGTTAAATTTTCAGTAGATCAGTATGGTTAAATTTTCAGT
>NW_006411973.1:1000-1991 GCF_000296735.1 Chrysochloris asiatica
GATGGCACCTAACAGCAATGATACAATTGAATATGCTCAAATATGCTGCTCAACCTATCTTGCTAATGATCTTTAGCTTTCGTCTTGTATGATGTTCTTGGTGCCATTCCATATCTATCCTGGACTTTTATTAATATCTAATGAACTTCATTCTTCTTGGATCAACTATCAACACTCATGGAAGCAGCAGTCAAGAAATCAAATGACATATTGCATTAGTCAAATCTGCTGCACAAGAACTTTTTAAAGTGTTGAAGAGCAAAGATATCAGCTTGAGGACTAAAGTGAACCTGACCCAAGCCATGATATTTTCAATAGCCTCACATGCATGTGAAATCTGGACAATGAATAAGGAAGACCATAGAAGAATTGATGCTTTTAAGTTATGGTGTTGGAGGAGACTATTGAAAGTGTCATGGACTGCCAAAAGAACAAACAGATCTGTCTTGGAAAAAGAGCAGCCAGTGTGCTGGCCAAACTTCATGTCTCATACTTTGGACATATTGTCAGGAGGGACCAGTGGTTGGAGCAGGATCTCATGTTGGTAATGTGGAGGGTCAGAGAAAAAGATGAAGACCCTAGCAAGATGGATTGGCAAAGTGGCAGCCTCAATGGGTTCAAGCGTGGCGATGATTGTGAGGTTGGTCGAGGATTAGGCAGTGTTTTGTTCTGTTGTGCTTATGGTTACTATGAGTCAGTATTGTCTCGATGGCACCTAACAACAACAACAACAATGGATTAAGACTGCCCATGAAAGGGTCTCTAAATTCAAGTGGGACATGATCAAGGTCATATTTTAGCTTTAATGTTAAGTACAGTTGAGTCAGTCCTGAATCATAGTGACCCTGTATAAGGTTTGTAAGGAGTAGCTGGTAGGTTTGAACTGTCCACCTTGTGGTTAGCACCTAGTGCTTACCCTAGAACACCCCACCATTATTCCTTTTTAGCTACAATGGAATCATTTTATTTTCTTAAGCATCAGCCAGAATTT
>NW_006411973.1:2233-3945 GCF_000296735.1 Chrysochloris asiatica
ATAATATTAAGTTTGAGCACAAATAAAATTTTACTGAAGATATTTCAAAAATGATTATAGTAGTACACTAACATGGAGATGCCAGAAATTTAAGTTGGATTCAGAAAAGGATGCAGAAAAGGTTTATCATTGCTAATGTCTGACAAATTCTGACTGAAAACAGGGAATGCCAGAAAGATATTTACTTTTGCTTTACTGAATATGCAAAGGTATTCAATTGTGTACATCACAGCAAACTCTGAATGATATTGTGAAGAATGAGAATTTTAGGACACTTAATTATAGTCATGAGGAAACTGTACATAGAACAAGAATCACTTATTTGAAAGAACAAGGAGATACTGCATGGTTGAAAATCAGACAAGGTGTGCATCTGTGTTATATCCTTTCACCATACTTATTAAATATGTATGTTAACCAAATAATCAGAGAATATGAGGAAGAATGTGGCAACAATATTTCTTTGCGGTCCAGTGTTTTATCCCACAGCATCATATCAGGACTTCTTTCCTTCATTAATGACTAATGTGTCTTCGTGGTCTATCAATTTTACCTCCTATAATATCTGAAAAGTCAATTTTACTTCTTCTTAATATCTGAGACGTTAGACTGTATGAAGAAGAATGTGGCATCAGAATTGGAGAAAGACTCATTAACAACTAAGATAATGTAATATACAGATAACACAGTCATACTTCCTCAGGTTTTTATTTTACTTATAGGTATACTGTTATTTAGAATGGGAGGAACTGTACTTAAAGTTATAGGTTATGAGCAAGTTTTGTTCCTAAGTGTGTCTTTAAGCTGATTTTTATGTATGTTGTAACAGCAGGTATGGTTCGTATCTAAGTTCAGTTAGTCAAATGTTGCTCTTAGTGTATAGTGCACAGTGTACATTTCTATGAATAAAAACATTAAAGAAACACTTCCAGGTGCTAGTCAAAATATGTGCAATAACACATCTTTGACATAATAATACAGTAACAATAAAAATGTCTTAAAGCATGTCACAAAGTTAATGTTGTTGTTAAATGCTGTTCAAGTCAGTTCCAACCCGTAGTGATCCTATACAAGATTTCCAAAGAGCCAATGGTGGATTTGAACTGTCAACCTTGTAGTGAGTGGTTCAGCACTTATCCTCCAGTGCCACACCAAAAGCCCAAAGTAGCACTCATTTTTATTGTAAGCCATTGCATGATCCTTGCGCTGGTAGCCTGGGAGTGGCTGTGCCCTGCTGATTCTGTAGTGAGCTGGACAAAAGCTATGAGACACTGATTCTGGTGGAGCAGAATGGGAGTGGATGTCAAATAGAAGACTGTAGAAGTTTAAGGAGGTTAGTGACAGCTACACAACCCAGTCGGTTCTGACTCACAGTGACCCTAGATGGGATTTCTTAGACTTTAAATCTGTACAGTAGCAGCAAGCCTAATCTGTCTCCCACAGAACAATTGGTAGGTCCAACTTGTGGACCTTGAGACTAGAAACCCAGCTCATAATCCACTATGTTACCAGGGCTCCTATTGTATGAAAGAAAGCTAAACATAAAGGACCAGGGGCTTCCTAGGCTTGAAATAAAACTCTTTCTCATTCAGATCATCTGCATATGGTAGACAGTTTTCAAATTAAAACGTGACTTCCAGACACACATGCAAGCCAAGGTGCTATCAGAAAATATGACAACAATAAAATTAAGAGTGAGATGAAACCCTTTG
>NW_006411973.1:4460-6166 GCF_000296735.1 Chrysochloris asiatica
TACTGAAAGTGCCATGGACTGCCAAAAGAACCAATAGATCTGTTTTGGAAGACGTGTAGCCAGAGTGCTCCTTGGAGGTCAAGATGGCTAAACTTCGTCTCTCATACTTTGGACATATTGTCAGGAGGGAAGAGTCACTGGAGAAGGATGTCATAATGTGTAAGATGGAGGGTCAGAGAAAGAGAGGAAGACCCCCAACGAGATGGATCAGCCAGGTGGCATTATTGATGGCATCAAGTGTGGCAGCAGTAGTGAGGTTGGCCCAGGATTGGACATTGTTTTGTTCTGCTGTGCATGGAGTCGCTATGAGTCGGTTCTGACTAGATGACACCTGACAACAACAACAACAGTATTTATTTTGATTGTTGTTGTTGTTAAGTGCCGTCGAGTCATTTCTGACTCATAGTGATTTGGGTTGATGGTGGGGTTTAAATCTCAAGCTAAAGTTTGGCTGTGCATAGAAACCTACATTAATGTTTATTTTCCATCTCTTTAAGCATTTCTGCTGTTGCTAAATACCAGATTCTGAACTTTAGGTTTCATGAGTCCCTGGTTAACCCAATTAGTTAAATTCCAGACTACTAGCCAGAGTGTGATGCCTTGAATTACTTGATATCATTTTTCGATGCAAAGTTGTCTTAATTCCCAGCTAGTGATTGGTTGAGACCATGAAAATAAGGTACATAGGACTCTAAGGCTGGGACTGGATAGTTTTGCCCTATAGCTAGGCTTAAAAGGAGTCACCTCAGAAGCAGAGATGGAAGATCTCAGGACTATTAAGAAGGAAGAACATTAATGAAGTGTGAGAATCAGTGAAAGCCAAGGCAATGGCCGAGGCAAAGGCTGTTGTAGTAGCCACGGCAGTGGCATAGAGAGACTGAGCAGCTCGGGGCTCTAAACTCATGGACTGAGTAAAACTGAGTGTCTACAGGCAAGAGACTGGCTTGCATAATATGCCTTTTGGGCCTTCACAGACTGGCAAAAATAACTTTGTTATACTTACCAGAGCAGAGCAGAGTCAAGAGACCACATGGCTGAAAGGTTGAAGACGAGTGAGGCGTGCCTGCAGTCTGACAGACAAGAGGCGCTCCTGACTGGAGAACTGCTGTGTCCTGAGTTAGTTTTGATCCTGAATTGTACCCTGTTCACTTCCCTAATAAGGCCCATAAACCTGAATATTGTTCTGAGTTCTGTGTGACCATTGTAATGGAGTATCGTACCCAGATGTGAAGCAGAGAGTGCTGTGGGAGGGATGATTGGTGTAGCAATAGGGTAAGAAAGGTTGTAGGGTAGGGGCATGCCTGGCCTTTGTTTCATAAGAATCAGCCTTGGGTTGATTTTGAGTTTCATTCTTTTTCCTTTGTGTGGAGTTAGAGGAAGTCAGACATGGCTCCCACATGGGTTTTGTATAGAGAGTTTTTGGTTTAAATGCACCCAGAGGTACCTTGGAGACATTCCCAGGTGGCTTCTTTTGAATGGTCATAGCCTTGAAAATCTTAGGGAACAATTCTATTCTGCACATAAGTTATCACCATAAGCCAGACAAACTTGACAATGACTAATGAATACTAACCTCAGGCAACATGAACATTGTAACGTCTGGTGCAATGAAGTCCTTTTTGATAGTTTCTCCTTCTTCAAGATAATTTTAGTGGTGGTGGTTCCATAGGATAAGCACTGGACTGCAAACCACAAGGTTCACAATT
>NW_006411973.1:7396-8356 GCF_000296735.1 Chrysochloris asiatica
AAAAGAAAACCCAGGATGAAAGATTATGCTTTTGAAAATTTTCACAAGGCTGAGATCATAATGAGATTTTTCTAAGTCTGTATGTGTTTATACATGAGGGAAGATGTACATTTGGAAACAAAGACCATTCACCTGCTTTGTAGAAGCTTGGTTATGATTTGCTCATAATGTTGCATAAATTTGTAGGTAATGGTCCAACATCTAGAGATACAAGGCATAAACCGAAAATTCAATTATAGCAAATGTTTTTAAAGCAGCATGTTTGGCTATAAAATTATGAGACAATTTTTGCTCTTGCTAGGTGCCCTTTAGTTGATGTGTATGCACAGAGACCCTGTGTGGCATTTGTAACTATTCCATAGGGTTATCTAGGCTATATTATTTTACTAATAGTGTTTTTAGTAGCCTCGTATGCATGTGAAAGTTGGACAATGAATATAGAGGGCTTGTAGAATTGATGTGTTTGAGTTACGTTGAAGGAGGATATTAAAAGTACCATGGACTGCCAGAAGAACAAATAGATCTATGTTGTTACATGCAGCACAGTCAGAATGTTCCTTAGACGCAATGGTGGTGAGACTTCATCTTTCATATTTTAGATATGTTATCAGGAGAGACAAGTCCCTAGAGATGGACATCATGCTTGGTAAGGTGGTGGATCAACAAAGAAAAGGAAGCCCCTCAATGAGATGGATTTACACAGTGGCAGCAACAATGGACTCAAGAGTAGCAATGACTATGAGGATACAGCAGGACCAAGCAGTGTTTTATTCTGTTGTGCATAGGATCACTATGCATCAGAGCAGACTCGAAAGCACCTAACAACAACAACATAGTGTAAACATAGCTATTATGTGCACTGCTAAAGTACAAAGGATGGATAGAACAAACAAGATGGCAGATTGGGCGGACGTATAGTAGAGAGCTCCGCCAACAACACAGAATACCCGAACAAGCAGG
>NW_006411973.1:8456-9002 GCF_000296735.1 Chrysochloris asiatica
TAGAGATGGACATCATGCTTGGTAAGGTGGTGGGTCAACAAAGAAAAGGAAGCCCCTCAATGAGATGGATTTGCACAGTGGCAGCAACAATGGGCTCAAGAGTAGCAATGACTATGAGGATACAGCAGGACCAAGCAGTGTTTTATTCTGTTGTGCATAGGGTCACTATGCATCAGAGCAGACTTGAAAGCACCTAACAACAACAACATAGTGTAAACATAGCTATTATGTGCACTGCTAAAGTAAAAAGGATGTATGATTCATATTAGTTTGATGTTGCCTGGGAACCCAACCTATAGTGTCTCTGAGATAACCCAGCCTATAGTGTCTCCAAGGTATGTCTATACTCACTGAAAAAGGTTCTTTCTGGATTCTTCCTATCAATCCATGATCAATTTCTACCACTCATCTGTAAGTTTTTCCTGCTGTAGTGACTTGTGCATTGTGATTCGGAAGGTATGCCACTGGTATTTTAAAGACCAGCAGTATCACCACTGGTGGCCAGGCTTTAGTAGAGTTCTGGACTAAGCTGACAAGGAAGAAGGA
>NW_006411974.1:0-1204 GCF_000296735.1 Chrysochloris asiatica
AACAACAACAACAACAACAACTCTGTGAAACCAGAGACAGTGAGAAATGGTAAGAGGGAGCAGCGGAGACAGCAGAGCCAGGAGACTGGCTTAAAGCAGAGTGCTGAGCTTCCTGGTCCAGGGAGCAGACAGCTGAGTGCCTTCAGGTAGGAAGCTTGAGTGACACTTATCTAGTCAACTACATTTGCTGACCCACTAGAGTCCTGAGGTGGCACTGTAGGATAAGCACTGGACTGCTAACCACAAGATCAGTGGTCCAAACCCACCAGCCATTCCTTGGAAACCCTATACAGGGTCTCAATGAGTTGGAACCAACTTGATGACACTTCATAACAATAAGTTGGAGTTGAGCACATCAAATCTGTTCTTGCAATGATCTCTAAATTCAGGTGAGCTATATTAAAGGTCATATGTGGGCTCTCATGGAGTTAATTTTCTTCAGCTTCAGCCTAAATTTGCATATGGGCAATTGATGATCTTCCTCTGGCCCTGTTTTAACTCATCAGTTAAACTATTGAACTTCTCCACTGTCTCTTACCACTGATATAGTCAGTTTGATTATTCCATCAGCTGAGGTCCATGTGTATAGTTGCATTTTGTGTTGTTTTTAAAAGGTACTTACAATTAGCAAGTCGTTGGCCTTGCAAAATTCTATCATGTGATCTCCAGCATAACTTCTATCACCAAGGCCGTTTTTTCCAACTGCTGAGCCTTCCTCTTTGTTCCCAACCTTTGGTTTTCCCAATCACCAGTAATTATTAATGCATCTTGATTTCATATTTCATCAATTTCAGACTGAAGAAGCTGATAGAATTCTTCAAGTCTTCCCTGCAGGCGTATGGATAGTATCCTATCATAGACAGTATTGTACTTCAAGACAGATCTTGAAATGTTCTTTTTAACAATGATTGCACATCATTCCTCTTCAATGCAACATTCTCAGTATAGTAACCGTTGTTGTTGTTAAGTTCCAGTGAGTCGGTTCTGACTCATAGCAACCCTGTATAGGGTTTCCAAGGAGTGGTTGGTGAACTTGAACCACCAACTTTGCGGTTCAAACCAAAGTTGCAGTCCTGCACATTAGCCCACAGCACCATATCAGGATTCTATAAACCAGTAAACCATGTGATTGTCCAATTAAAAATGGCCAATACAAGAACAGAAGATACTTCTTGAAAGAAAGACCTACAGGAAAAATACAAAA
>NW_006411974.1:2319-6116 GCF_000296735.1 Chrysochloris asiatica
CATGGCAATGAAACGATATACAATAGAATGAATGTAAAACTAATGTTCTCCCATGTAAACTATCACATAATTCACAATAAAACATTTTAAATAAGGCCAATACCAGTCCATTTCAGCTCACTAATGCTTAGTATATCAATCTTTATGCATTCCATTTCGTTTTTGACAACATCCATGTTCTGATTATTAATGTTTGCAGCTGTTTCTCTTCATTTATAATTGTGTTCCATCAGCAAATGAAGGTCCTGAAAGCTTTGCTCCACTCACTTTATCATGATCAACTCTACTTTGAGGAGGCAGCTCTTCCCCAGTTGAATTTTGAGTGCCTTCCAACCTCAGGGGTTCATCTGCTGGCATTATATCCGATCATGTTCTGTTGCTGTTCATAACTTTATCTTCTGACGCTCTATCTGGTAATGTTCCACTGCTATTCATAAGGGTCTCAGTGGCTAACCATTTAAAAATAGTCCATCTCTCCTTCTTCCTAGTCCGTCTTAGTCTAGAATCCCCAGTGAAATCTATCTACCACCCATGACATAGCTTCCAGCATCATAGCAACCACAGTATCACCAAATGACAGACGACTGGTGAAGTTCTAATATATCACTTCTGTATCAGAGAGGCCCTCTTTCACATCGATGTTTATTTATTATGTCTATTAGATCAATGCCTTGGTTGAAATGGGCATTAAAATAGTTTCATTTGAAAATTCTCTTTTTACTTGATTACTTGTCTATCTTCACTCAATAGTTTATAAAATGGAGTGAGGATAAGCAGTCATGTTATTATTCCCAGAACCTGATCCAAACATAGCACATACACAGCAATGTATATTGAATGATTAATAACTAAATAAATGAATGAACTGACCACTACTGGTTTTCTGCAACTGACTACTACAAAACAAATACTCACCACTTATTTCTATTCTCTATGAAACAGGAAAGAGGTAGGTTTTTAAAGTTCACTTACTCTTCAGATGAAAGTTAAACAGAAGGAAAAGTAGTGATAAGTCTTGAAACAAATTACCAATAAAGGGCTTTTAATCTTTTTCAAATATATTTATATGGGATCTATATCTTTCTATTTCAAGTGGTTCAGGTGTTGCCCTAAATAAAATGAAGAGTATGTAGTCTAATGAAATATCCTACTGTTCAAATATCACAAGTTTATGAAAATACAATAGCTTTGTGTCCATTTGATTGCTCTTTATTTCTAAGAAGAAATCTAACTAGACTAACAGCAAATTAACTTGGTCAGGTCTCTTCTTATTAAGTATGAAAAGTAAACAAATTTTATCCTATTTGAAAATCTCTGATTCTATGATATGAATAGTGGAAAATAATTTGAACTTTTCAAGTATTTCCAGCAATAATGTTGCAATTTCTAGCTATAAGCATTTGGAAATGTACTTTATTAGAGTTTTCATGCAGAGTCATTTCCACAATAAGACTGAATTTGTTTCTCATTATGCAAAAAGAAATAGAGTAAACTTTCACCCTAACCACAATAAAATGTTCAAGACAATAATAATAAAAATAAGCAGAGATGTTTTGAGATTATTATAGAGAAGATTTGGGGATCATGTCAAATTTACTTGATATAAACATCACCTAAAATGTATTTTCTTTCCAAACTATTATTATGAAATTGACACGTTTAATGTATGTACCCCATCTACTTCCCCAAAGGATTTGAGGTCCTTTTTATTGTAGGAGAAAGATATCCAGATACATGGAATTGTTAATAATAAAAGATCATAAAGGATATACAGGAAACAAAGGCTGTAAAGTAAAAGGAAAAAGCAGAAAACAACAAATGCTGGCAATGGTGTAGAGAGACCAGTACCCTCCTTTAATGCTGGTAGGAATGCAAAACGGTTCAACTGTGGAAAACAGTATGGTGCATCCTCAGAAAGTTGGAAATACAAATACTGTATAACCCAGAAATCACTCTACTTGGTATATATTTACAAGAAATAAGAGCTAAGACACTAATAATATATGCAAACCTATGTTCATTGTAACAATATTCACAATTGCAAAAAATATGGACACAGCCTAAATGCCCATCAATAGAAAAATGGGTAAACAAACTTTGATACATACACACAATGGAGTATTATACAATGGTGAAGAATAACAATGAATCTGTGAAACACTTCATAACATGGTTGCACCAGAAAGACGTTATGCTGAGTGAAATTAGTCAATCACAAAATGACACATATTCTATCAGACAACTATTGTAGAAACTCAAGAAAAGGTTTTCATGCTAAAAGAAACATTCTTTAATGGTTACCAGATATGGAAAGGAAAGGAGAGTAATTCTTTGAGTAGTGGGTAGACACTTGTTAACTTGGGTAACGGGAGGACAAAATACAAGAAGAGGGAGGTTGGCAGAAGAATGATGAACACAAGTGAAGACACAGGGAGGTATGCAAAGGCTAAAGGAGATAGAGGTAAATAATGTTGGATAAACAGCCTTGGGACAACAGTGTTCTCCTGGTAGATACATGGACAGAGACAGAGACTGAATGGGTATGGGAGGAAGACTGGGCATGTATCCACAAATACATAAGGGTTTGAAAGGATATTTGTACATGGTATTAACCTTTGCTGCAAATACGACTATGCCTGTGATGTAGCATATAAAGAGCAAAATGATGAAACTTTCTTAAATATTATCAAACATCTTATGGCAATGAATTGCTGGACCCAAGGGCCCAAGACCATAGTCTCAGGGGACACCACGGTAAATTGGCATAATATAGTCCACAAAAACAATGTTTTACATCCTACTTTAGTGAGTAACATCTGGGATCTTTAAAGCTCACGAGCGGCCATCTAAGATGCAACCCTTGGTCTCTCTGTGTGCAGAAGAGAGAATATTGATGAGATCTAAAGATGCTTGGAATCAATTAGTCCAACAGACTAATGGAAATGTGAACATCATCTCCACAACTCTGAGACCAGTTACCACTACCAATCACTCTAGAGATCACATTAGAAGGTCCTGATAGAGTGGAGGAAGGGGGGGGGGATATGGAACAAAACTCAAAATTATTTAAAAACATAGAAGTAGACTAGGCTTACTGGTCAGAAAGAGACTTAAGGAACCCAAGACTATGGTCCTTGACCATCTTTCAGGTCTGGAAAGGAACTCACCCTCCTGGCCCAATTTTCAGCCAAGCAATAGATAGGTATATAATAGGACAACAATGTTAGTAATGTATGCTCACCATGGAATGCTCAATCATTCAAAATCAGAAGAGCAACATTTGCCTAAGGACAAAGTTGAGAAGGAATGGGAAGGAAGGTGGAAAGGAAATAGAAAGCACAGGGAGTAGTATATACAGGGAAGAAGCGGGGCAGCTGTTGTCCCATGGAGGGGATTGCCATCATTGAGATGAAACAAAGTGTATGATTTGTTGAATGTACAACTGATGATCTTGTCTGTAAATCTTCACTCAATTCACAATAAAAAGTTTAAAAAAAGAAAACAATTTTCTTAAAAAGAAAACAATGGCTATATTTGCTATCCAAGATGAAATATTTGCTGCATTTAAGCACTAATTTAACTACAAAAATTCTGATACTTACAAGAGGAAATATAATGGTCTATGTTAATTCTTCCATTGAGCAAAAGAAAAAATGTCTATTCATCAAGACCAGTCATTTTATTTTCATACTATTTTATACTAGCATTTAAACACTATTTTATCTTATATTGTTGTTGTTAGATGCCATCGAGTTGATTCCTACTCATAACGACCCTGTGTAAGTTTTCTGAGGAAC
>NW_006411974.1:7276-9508 GCF_000296735.1 Chrysochloris asiatica
CATAATTCACAATAAAACATTTAAGGAAAACAAACCAGTTCACAGCTTTGAAAACCCTAAGGAGAAGCTCTGTTCTGAACACACAGTGTCACCATGAGTCATAATCAACTCGAGTCCAACTAACAACAACAACATCTTGACTCTCTATTATGTGCCAAACATTCTCCTAAGCACTTTATTCCTCATAATAGCACTGCAGTGTGAACTATTATCCTACTTTACAGGGTAGAAAATAAAGGTACAAAGAGATCATTGTTCATGGTTACCTCTAGAAAAGAGCAGCTATAATCAGGTCCCAGGCCATTGGCTTCCAAACCCCCATCCCAAACTCCTCCTTTGTACATCAATTCTTCATCAATAGATTCACAGATGCCATTCTTTAATTTCTTTCTTTAATCAAAACTCAGTCAAAGCTGAGGTCATAATACTGAACTTAACGAAATCATTTTCTGTTATAACTTAGCTAATGACATGCACATTATTCATTAGTCACTGTTCTATAGGAGTCGTAAATAGAACACCTACAAAGATAAGGTTAATGATTATAAATTCCATTTATTAAATGCTTCCTATATATCAGGCTCTGTGCCAAGTGGACGACGTGGTTTATAGACTTCCCAGGAAGCATTTATTTATCTATTTACCCCAAAATTTAGTCATTGTCTCCTAATTGACAGATACTATGCTAATCACTGGGACCACAGTGATGAGTCAAGCAATCTAGTGCTGGAGATGTATGTGAATTTCATAATCACATAAATGCACATAAAACTACAGTGAGAAACACTGTGAGGTAAAGGTACGGCATGCACAGAATCATTTACAAGGAGATTAGACCTTGTCAGAGAAGGCTTCACTATAGATCTGGAATTTGAAATGTGATCTGAAAGTTAGTTAGGTGGAAAGTCATAGAAAATGATTCTGAGACATGAAAAGGCAAGAGAGAAACCAGAGTGTACAAGAGAATAAGAGAAAGAGAGAGATAAAAAAGATGGCAGATCGGATGGAAGAGCAGTGAGGAGCTCCATCACCAACAACACAAAATAATGGACTAAGCAGGCTCAGGAGATGGTGACAGAACTCTGAACCACATATAAAGGAATATTTAGACGGTTGAAAGGCTTACAGGTAGGGGAATTTGCAGCAGAAGCAACAAATCCATTGCTTTCTAATCCAAGATGCTCAGCTGCTCCTGGAACCACCATCTTGGGCAAGACCAAGCAGAGAAAGGATCAGAGCAGCCACAGGTGCCTGACAGAACCTCGAAGATAAAGGTATGGACACTCTTTTTTTTTTTGTATATGTTCATTGGTCTCTCGTTGTCTGCACACCTCCATGCTGATGACTAGAGGGGGTGCCTGAGCAAGTGGACATCCCACACCCACCCAAGGAGGGTTCTACTACGCATGAGCACAGATCTCCTTGAACGTTAAAGTGATAGTATCCACTTAAAAAGGTCTGGCAGTGCAAAACAGCCACAGCCAGACCTGAACTGTTAATCACTAGGAAAAAGGCCTGAGCAGGGATGGTGGAGTGGGACAGGAAGACTAAAAATGATATAGGCCAAATTTAATCCTGAGTAACGTCACAATGACCAACAGTGGCATCTTGAAATTTCTCAGGAAGAAGAGTGAAAAGGGAAGCCTATTTCCTGATCACATCTACCTGGAGGCAATCAGAAAGCATTAAAAAAAAAAAAAAAAAATAGACACTCATCTAAGTATTAAGGCCACAGATAATTCTTGAGTATGTCCAAAAAACAGAAGCAGATGACCATATCAGCACATATTCAAAAGCAAGATTAAGTGACTGAGAGAAATGAGCTAGAAATAGACCTACACTCCATACTGGAAGTGGGCAGGCTTTGGAAATGCCTGAGAAGGAATTCAGAAAAATGATTATAAAATGTATCAAAACTCTATACAATGGAGTTGAGAAAAATAAGGGAGAAGTCAGGAAAGTGCTACAGGAACAATCAACTAAAATAGATACATCATTGGAAACAATTAAAAACCTACAGAAAGAGGTCCAAATGATTAATAATAGAATATCAGAAATGGACAATACACTGAAGGCACAGGAGTAGAATTGAAGAGACAGAAGCCAGAAGTAGTGAGCTAGAAGATAAATCTCTCAACACAACTAAGATAGAAGAATAAACACAAAAAAGGATTAAAAAAAAAAAAAAAACAACTCTGAAGAAGGCCTAAGATTCATGTTGGACAACATGAA
>NW_006411975.1:0-1115 GCF_000296735.1 Chrysochloris asiatica
ACCCTTTGGTTGGTTGATGATGCATGGAAGGGATTGGAAACATGGCAATGAGATGATATACAGTGGAATGAATATAAAACTAAAGTTCTCTCATGTAAACTACCATATAATTCACAATAAAACATTAAAAAAAAATTAAAGACTCCATTGTTGCAATACATGTAAACAAAATACAATTGGGTAGAAATATGACATAATTACACCACAGAAGAGGAAGTGATAGTGAGGCTATGTGTCTTAGTCATACAGGAGCAAAAATCCTAAAATGCAACCCTAGTTAGACACCCAGTCTCATGATAGGCAAGATACAAGTCAGTTTCTCCTCACTGTCTTCTCTACCTAAACAAGGGCATGAGCTCAACTCTACAACCACATGCCTAAAGTAAGCAGCAGATTAAAATATTTCAGCACCCATGATTCCATCAAGAGTTCCTGGGTGGCACAAAAGTTTGATTGAGCACTTAACTATTACCTGGAAGATTGGTGGTTCTCATCCACCCAGAAGCATCTCAGGAAAAAAGACATATTGGCCTATTTCTAAAAGATCACAGTCATTGAAAACTACACGTTCTACCCTGAAACATATAAGGTTTTACCATGAGCTGGAATAAATTTGATGCCAATTGATTGACTGGTTGTGATTCAGTCAAAAGCTTTTATTCAAGAAGTATTTACTGGATCTCTGTGATGCACAAAGTACTAGGGAGCACTCAATGGGAAGAAATATTGTTGTTAAGTGCTGTCGAGTCGGTTCAACTCATAACCACCCTGTATAGGGTTTTCAAAAAGTAGCTGGTGGGTTTGAATTTCTGACCTTGTTTATCCTACAATTCCATGCTAGGACGCCAGGAAGAAATGTAAATATTCATTAAATACTTACGAAGAGAAAGTTCTTTGGACAAGTGAGAGGCCCTGATTTTCTCTATTTCCTATTGGCATCTTTATACCTCAAAACAAACCACTAAGGTCTGATATTTGTAAGCAAGGTTGTTGTTGTTGTTGTTGTCAGGTGCCATCGAGTCAGAACTGACTCATAGCGACCCCATGCACAGCAGAACGAAGCAATGTCTGATCCTGGGCCAACCTCACTACCGCTGCCACACTTGAGTCCATCA
>NW_006411975.1:4043-7797 GCF_000296735.1 Chrysochloris asiatica
GTGGCATAGCCCTCAGAATCACAGCAACTCAAACCACCACAGCATGACAGACAGATGAGTGGTGGCCGCTTGGTTTTATGTCTATACTGTCTCTTCAAATTTCAATGTCAATCTTGATACAATCCTGATATAATCAAGATACATACATAAGCAAGATACATACATAAGCAAGGTTAAAAAGACACAATTCTGGGCTAAACACCACGCCTCCCCCTCAGAAATTCAGAGGAACATAATACAGTAGAATGTTGTTACCAGGATTTAAAAGATATAATTAGTCATTTCAGCTGAGGGTATAAAATAGCTGAGAGAAAATTTCTTAGTGTTATCAGTTATTCAGTTATGGTGTAGGGTGGGCACATATACCATACGCCTACAGTCCACCTAAATGGAACTACCTGCCCAGCCGAAGACTGGCTATAGGCAAAGTCCCATTTAAGCCCCTCATCCATAGCACAAAGTGAGGTATATATAGCGAAGTCCTCATCACTGCCTGGACAGCTTTTGAGGCTGGGGCACTGCTCATGATGGAATTTTTCCAGTTGTATACTGATTCTTATCTACTTAGTATGTGTTCAGGTTCTTATCAGAAAGACATGATCTCTATGGAACAATCCATATTAGCTAATGGTGTCATTTTTCTAAGGTGTCCTGGCTATCTAAAAATTGGGTATAATCCATGAGTACCCGACAAATTTGGAGTGCTGTCTTATGCTTATGGTATGGCCAAGCAGAACATGTCCTACAACATAGATCCTTAAAGAATCTTACATTCTTATAGAGAACATAAAACAATTGTGTAAAAAGAGTATAAGATATCAACTAAATACTGACAGAAGAGAAGTACAGAGAAAATGTGAAAAGAGTTCAGATTACAGAAACTACTTCTAGCTGTACAGGTAAATTCAAGATATGAGGAAATAGACCTGTATTCCAAAATATTATTCTGCTAATGAATCAATTCTCCTAAATCCCCATATTAGCTGACCATTGAAGAAGAGTAGGATCTGGGCATGAAAAATTACAGGAAAGGTAGGGGCAAGACTGATTAGAAATTCCTGTTGACTGTGTCAATGAGAAAGGGCAATCACCTTTCAAAACAGATGGCACAGAGCATGCATGAAAAACAGATACTCACTTTTGCTTGGCCAAGCTTGAAAAAGGAGTGTTTAAAAGGTAAAAAGAAAAAATACCAAGAGAAAGTAATATAATACCAGATCGTGAAGAATTGAATGTGTCTGACCAAGGGGTCTGCGTATTATACAATGTTCATATTTTTCATCAAAGAAGTGATATGACCAGAGTTCTGCTTCAACAAGTTTATAATGGCAGCAAGAGAGCTCAAAGAGGAAGTAACTGCAGAAATCACAAAGACTCAAAACATGATTAGTAATATGCATGTGAAATGAATATTTCCATAAAGAAACCAGACTGCCCTGTGCATTGGGGGTGGGTTGAAGGGTAAGCTGAAAAGTAGGAGCAAAGTGTGCAATACCTGAGAAGCCAAGCAATGAAAGAGGGTCCCTCCATTCTCCAGTTCTGTGACTTTTGGTAAATCATCTCTATGGACCTCAACATCTTCATCTATTTAACAGAAAGAAGGAGGCAGCTGGGATATTTACCACATCTCCCACTTTCCAATCCCGTAATTTTATATGATCGCCCTGAGGAAGCCATTATATGTTCTTGAGCAGGGAAACAAAAAGACGAAAGGGATGGTTTAAAGAGATGAACCTGTCAACAAATATCTATTGCAGGAATTACTGTGTTGATAACGCTCTCCACAAAATGTCTTCTATCCCAATGTCATAATTTAGATTCTTAGGAAAGCCCTTGATATAAGTGGAGCATGAAGCATATATCACTGACTGAAGACAGCCATTATGTTTCTCTTTTAGAAAGCATAATGATATCGTTGTAAAATGGTTTCAGATGAGAGTTCCCAAAGAGACTCTTAGAGTGGTGAAATATGTAACTGCAATCATAAGCTGTTCAACATTCTCAGAGCTACCAGTCACTCTTCATTTATTCAATGTTATTGAACATTGCTATGTGCCAGGGATAGTGTTAGCTTAGGAATGTTGTTGCTGTTGTTGTTAAGTGCCATCAAGTCAGTCAACTCATAGCGACCCTGTATAAGGTTTCTGAGGAGTTGCTGTTGAGTTTGAACTGCCAACCTTGTGGCTAGCAGTCCAGTGTTTACCCTACAGTGCCACATCAGGACTCCCTATTAGGAATACAGTGGTAAAACTGACCTAGGCCAGGCAGCCTTTGTGGAGTTTACAATCTAGCAGAGGAAACAAAAACACATACATATTCAAACTGTAAGCAACATTATGAAGAATAAAAGGATTGGGGATATGATTTAGATTGGGGAGTAGGGGAAATGATGAGTCTGACACTCTGAATATAAGCTGAGACTTAAATGATGAGTACACATTGCTGTTAGCTGCTGTCAAATCAGTCCTCAACTCATTAAAATCACATAGTGGAACAAAATGACGTCCATTAATCAGCTGCAAATACGACCATTGTGATCCATAGAGTTTTCAGTGGCTGATTTCCAGAAGGAGATTGCCAGGCCTTTCTTCTTTGTCTGCCTTAGTCTGAAAACTCACTGCAATGGCCCTGACTCACTGGAACATATGGTTTTGGAGAAAAGGGGAACTCACTACCACCAAAGAAGAAAAGCAAGGAATGGAGCATATTCTTTAGACCCCAAGTTCCCTGCATATTGAACCTGCTCAACCTAGGGTAGAGGAGCAATGCAGCAGAACTAAGAGTCAGAGCACAAGACAGAGCAAATAAAGCTGAGTGACTAGGCAGGAGGCTTGGATTCAGAGAGGGGTGCCTCCAGACACTTAATTGGGCTAGCTTGGTTTGCTGACACAAAGAGCCCTTGGGCAAAGGGTTATAACAGAATGGATTATCTTTGAGTATTAATCAGCAGCCTTAGAAAACTTGTTGCCTGGGCAGAGAGAGGACTGACTGTGGACACAGCTGAGGAGAAGCTGTCTTGACTGAAAGAACTGTGTCCTGAACATTTCTGCCCATGAATTGTAGCTTGTTGACTTCCCTAATAAACCTCATGACTGTAAGTATGGTGTCTAAGCTCTGTGTAATCACTGCAATGAATTATCGAAGCCATATGAGGAGTTGAGGGTGCTGTGGTGAGGCATGGTTTATTGGTTCATTTTTTTATAAATACCAACTACAAGCCTCAAAGTCCTCAGTGCAAGGCCGCCAGCTGCTCCTCTGGAGACAGATGAGGAACACAAAGATTTAAAAGCCTTGGAAAACCTGTAAAGGGTCACTGTGAGTCTGAACCAACTCAGTGGCACTTAACAACAACAACAACATTGAATATAATGAAGACTGAATGGGTGTTTATAAGACAAGGTGTAGTAAATGATCATTGTTGAATGAGAAAAGTGATTCATTGTCGAAATACACCAATTCCTTGTAGACGGTCAGCTATCTCCACAGAAGGGTCAGTAGAGAGAACATAATCCCTAACTTCTCAATATCACCAGCAAACTTGTTTGCAGGAGTTCATATTCTATTCCCATCTTTCTAGGTTTAATAGTCCATATATATGTCTTCCCTTGTATCTTTCTTTACCTATTTCTTCCAACACTGTCAGGAAAGGAATCTGGGCCTTGGAATATTGCTTTGGTTCACTCCTAGTCCTAAACTGGTGTGGTATTACAGGATAATGAGCTAAACCTCAAAGCCAATTTGAACCGAAAGGTCA
>NW_006411975.1:8217-9654 GCF_000296735.1 Chrysochloris asiatica
GAAACCCTGTACAGGGTCGCTATAAGTCGGAACCGACTCCACGGCACTTAACAACAACAACAACAACAACAATATGATATTCTACAATCCTCTCCCTCAGACTCAATTCTATTCCCACAATTCTCTTTCTCTTGTTAACACACTGAGCATTTCCTTCTGAATTTTTTTCTTATTTATTCAAACTATTTTTTCCCCAGAGACCTTTCATATTACATTTCAAGTTCCAAAATTTCCACCATATGAAATATAAAAACCACAGAGATTACAAACGCAAATCACAGGGGCCAGGCAAGTAATGTAAATGGATTTTGTGGTGAATTAAGCTTGTCTGACAGTTTGTCCTACTGTGGTGGATTGCATATTTCTGTGATCCTGAAAGCTATGTCACAGGTATTTTAAATTTCAGAAGAGTCCCCCATGGTGGACAGGTTTCAGTTGAGCTTTCAGACAAAGACAGACAAGGAACAAGGAAAGCTGGACTACCTCCAAATATTCAGTCACTGAAAACTTTATGAATAGCAGTGAAACACTACCAGCACTAGATTATTGAATATTGAAACATGATGAATAACGCTCAAATAATATCAGACATAGTGCCAGAAGATGAGCCCCTCAGGTTGGAAGGCACTCACAACACGACTGGGGAAAAGTTGCCTCCTCAAAGTAAAGTTGACCATGATGATGTGAATGGAATAAAGCCTTCAGGTCTTTCCTTTGCTGATGGGACACAACCCAAGACGAAAAGAAATAGCTGTAAACAACCATTAATTATCAGAATCTGAACTGTACAAAGTATGAATCTAGGGAGACTGGAAATTGTCAAAAATGAAGTGGAGCACATAAACATTGATATTTTAGGCTGAAATGGACTGATATTGGCCATTTTGAATCTGACTATCGCATGTTTTACTGTGCTGGAAATGGAAAAGTGAAGAGGAATGGCATTGCACTCATCATTAAAAAGAATATAGAAGTTCTATCTTGAAGTACAAGCTGTCTGTGATAGGATAATATCCATATGCCTACAAAGAAGAACAGTTCATATCACTATTATTCATATTTATGCACCCACCAATCACTAAGACCAGTGATGATGAAATTGAAGAATTCTACCAAAGGACTTATACAAAGAAAACTACAAAACACTACTATAAGAAACCAAAAAGGACTTACAAAAATGGAAGAATGTACCTTGTTCCTGGATAGGAAGATATAACATTGTGAAAATGTCAATACTACCCAAAGCAATTTACACATACAATGCAATCCCAATCCAAATCCCAACAACATTCTTCAAAGAGATGGAAAAAACAATTACAAACTTTATATGGAAAGGAAAGAAACCCAGGATAAGCAAAGCACTGCTTAAGAAGAAGAATAAAGTTGGAGGCCTGTCACTTCCCGACTTCAAAATTTACTACACGGCTACAGTGGTCT
>NW_006411976.1:0-799 GCF_000296735.1 Chrysochloris asiatica
TGTCCAGGTTGCCCGTCCCTGTCTACTCTGTGTGTGGAGGGGGTGGGAATTATTCTTGCTGTACCCTCTGCCTCTTGAATGGTTCATTCAATTCATTGACATTCAGTGTAATTATCACATTATTGCTGTTAAGTGCCATCAAGTTGGTACCAACCCATAGCAACCTTATGCATAGCAGAATGAAGCACTGCCCCATCCTGGGCCAACCTCACTACTGTTGCCATGCTTGAGTCCATTGATGCTGACACTTGGCCAATCCAGCTTGTTGGGGAACTTCCTCTTTTTCTCTGACCTTCCACCTCACCAAACATTATATCCGTCTCCAGTGACTGGACCCGCCTTACAATATGTCCGAAGTAGGAGAGATGAAGTCTGGCCATCCTGGCCTCCAAAGAGCACTCTGGTTGTACTTCTTCCAAAACAGATCTATTTGTTATTTTGGCAGCCCATGGCACTTTCAGTATTCACCTTCAACACCATAACTCAAAGGCATCAATTCTTCTACGGTCTTCCTTATTCACTCTCCAGCTTCCACATGCATATGAGGTTATTGAAAATACCATGGCTTGTGTCAGGCACACTTTAGTCCTCAAGCTGACATCTTTGCTCTACAATACTTTAAAAAGTTCTTTTGCAGCAGATAAGCCTAATGCAATACATCATTTGATTTCTTGACTGCTGTTTCCTTGAGTGTTGATGTTTGATCCAAAAGGAATGAAGTCTGTGACAACTTCAATCTTTTCTCTGTTGGTAAGAGTGTCGTTTATTGGTCCAGTGGTGATGATTTTTGTTTTCTTTA
>NW_006411976.1:3530-5610 GCF_000296735.1 Chrysochloris asiatica
CTTTGCTGGGTAGAGGATTCTTGGGTGGCAGTTTTTTTCTTTCAGGGTTTTATATATGTCTCCACATTGCCTTCTTGCCTGCATGGTTTCTGTTGAGAAATTCGAGCTTAATCTGATTTGCTTGTCTTTGTATGTTATATTTCTCTTTTCCCTAGCTGTTTTCAAGATATGAACAGGTACCAAAAGAGAAGAATGTCCACACCTTTATCTCTGTGGTTCTGCCAGGCATCTGTGGCCGCTCCTATCCTTCCCCCGTTTGATCTCACGTAAGATGGTGGCTCCTTGAGCAGCTGAGCATCTTGAATTAGAAAGCAATGGATTTCTTGCTTCTGCCACAAATTCCCCCAGTTGTAAGCCTTCCACCCTTCTAAATATTCCTTTATATGTGGTTCAGAGTTCTGGGACTATCCCCTGAGCCTGCTTGGTCAGGTATTCTGTGTTGTTGCTGGCAGAGCTCCTTTACTGCACTTCCACCCAATCTGCCATCTTGTAAATGCAATCAACCATTTCCTTTTGGGACGGTGACTCTTTTTATTCTTCTATCTTCTCTTGATGCTTTCTGCATCATTCAGTAATTTGCCCAGAGAATCTTTCAATAAGGAAAGTCGAGGCTTGAATTTTTTCTTTAGTTCCCCCAGCTTGAGAAATGTTGAGCGTGTTCTTCCTTTTTGTTATGGGATTCCAGATCTTTACACATTTTACTGTAATATTTGGCTTTATCTTCTCGATCTGATCTTTGAAATTTTCTATTCAGTTCTTGTACCTCCTCATTTCTTTCATTTGCTTTAGCATCTCTACAATGGAGAGCAAGTTTCAGTGTCTCTTCTGACATCCATTTGAATTGTTACCTTCTTTCTTGTCTTCTCAATGACTTTTTCTTTCTTCATGTAAGATGTTCTTGTCATCCCACAACTCTTCTGGTCTTCGGTCTTTAGTGTTTAATGTATCAAATCTGTTTTTCAGATGATTTCTCAATTCAGGTGGGATATAGTCAGTGTCATATTTTGACTCTCGTGTACTTGTTTTCATTTTCTTCAGCTTCAATTTGAATTTGCATATGAGTAATTGATGGTCTGTTCCACAGTCTGCCCCGAGCCTTGTTTTTACTTATGATGTGGAGCTTTTCCATTGTCTCTTTCTGCAGATGTAGTCAATTTGATTTCTATGTATTCCATCTGGGGAGGTCCATGTGTATAGTCATCTCTTATGCTGTTTAAATAAGGTATTTGAAATGAAAAAATCACTGATTTTGCAGAATTCTATCATGCGTTCTCCAGCATCTTTTCTATCAGCAAGGCCATATTTTCCAACTAGTGATCCTATCTCTTTTCTCCCATCCTTTGCATTCCAATCACCAGTAGTGATCAATACATCTTGATTGCATGCTTGATTGATTTCAGATTGAAGAACTTGGTAGAATTCTTCTATTTCATCCTCATTGGATTTAGTGGTTGGTTTATAAATTTGAATAATAGTGGTATTTACTGGTCTTCCCAGTAGGTGCATGGATATTATCCTATCACAGACAGCATTGTACCTCATGAATGATCTGGATATGTTCTTTTTGATGATGAATACAACTTCATGAATGATCTGGATATGTTCTTTTTGATGATGAATACAACACTATTCCTCTTCCATTTGTCATTTCCAGCTAGTAAACCATGTGATCATCAGATTCACAATGGCCAATCCCAGTCCACTTCAGCTCACTAATACCTAAGATATTGATGTTTGTGCAATCCATTTCATTTTTGACAACTTCCAATTTTCCTAGATTCATTCTTCATGCATTCCATGTTTGATTTTCAGTGGATGTTTACAGCTATTTCTCTACGTTTTGAGTTGTGCCCCATCAGGAAATGAAGGTTCCATGGGCTTTTCTCCCACAGTCTTTACTCCATTTGCATTATCACGGTCAACTCTACTTTGAGGAGGCAGTTATTCCCAAGTCACATTTTGAGTGCCTTCAACCTAAGGGGCTCATTTTCTGGCACTATATCTGACAGTGTTTCTCTGCTATTCATAAGGTTTTCAGTGACTAAATATTCAGAAGTAGGTTGTCACTCTTTCTTCCTAG
>NW_006411976.1:6610-9409 GCF_000296735.1 Chrysochloris asiatica
TGAACCTGCTAATAATTACTCACAATTGAATCATAAAATCTTATCAACAGACTTCCATTAGTAAAAAGCATGGAAAACTGGGTGAAACATTCTAAGGACAGTCCTGGAGCTCTCAACTTCAGATAAGGGACAAATAAGTGTATTGAGTGCTTACTGGGAGTAAGATTTGGAGCAGAAGCAAGAAAAGATGTGACTTCTGATTTGGGGCAACTAACTTGTCCTGCCACAACCATTTTGAATGTGAATGAGTGGATAGAGGGTCAAGGGAGCACTCCCATTGCAGAAGCCTGACAGATCTGCAACGATAAAGGTATGAGTGTTTTTTATTATTATTATTCAATTTTCATTTTTTTCTTTGGTCTGTCTACTTATCTGTACGTGTAGACACCCCTAGGAAATGCTCTGATCTGTGTGGGGAAGGATCTGCACAGCACAGATTGCTGGACACAGAAATGAATGGGGAGGAGAAAGCAAGAAGAGCCTGTTACAGGAGTCTTCCAAAGCAGGTGGGACCAGTCCTGGGCTGGTTCTTTCTAGGAGAACCTAATGGACTTGAAGAGAGGAGAAAACAAAAACAAAACCTTGTGTTACATCATTGAGGCAAAGCAGGAACATCTTGAAAGTTTTCAGGCAGTTTTGAAAGCAGGAGTCTGTAAGGTGGTGCTAAAGTCTTACTCATATTTTCCCATAGGGTTATTTTGTATTTTTCCCCTGGGTTTTTATGACTTTTGCCTTTCATTTTTACAATTTTTTTTTTGGTCTTCCTTCTATCTTGTGGGAGCTCTTTATCTTCTTGCCTCAACCGACAAGAGACAGAAACTATCCATACAGCCAAGCTACAGTTTTTGCTATTGTTGTTTTTAAGTGCTATTGAGTCAATTTTGACCCATAGCGAACCTGTATAGGGTTTCCAAGGAGCAGATGGTGAGCTTGAACCACTAACCTTGCAGTTTAGTTGTTGTTGTTGTTAAGTACTGTGGAGTTGGTTATGATTCATAGTGACCTTGCACAGGGTTTCTGAGGCTGCAAATCTTTACGGGAGCAGAAACCCTCATCTTTCTCCCGTGGAACAGTTGGTAGTTTCATACTGCTGACCTTGAGGTTAGCAGCCCTATTCATAACCACTATGCTACAAAACTCCATGATTTGGGGAAACCCAATACCAGCTACTGTATTCATAACCACTATACTACAAAACTCCATGATTTAGGAAAACCAGAGCACCGTGTACAACAAACACCTGCTAAAAAATACTCTGAATTGAGTTGTAAGAGCAGTGAATAGAGAAGCCTATATCCTGATCCCACCTACCAGAAGTCAATTGGAGAGTCCCTAAAAGTACACCAACATATATTCATCTAATTAATACAAATACAATACCACAATGCCTAAAAAGCAGCAGAAAATTTTTTCTCACATGCAGATATATGACAGAATATATCAAATAAACAACCAAGAGGAAAAGGTAGAATTTGCATTGGAGGGACAAGAGGCTTTGGAATTGCCTGAAAAAGAATTCAGGCTATAAAGGCTTGAAGTGGCTGGCTTACAAGTTTTCAAGAGGAAGTTTAGTTTCAGGGTGTGCAGGGGAAGGTAGAATCCCCACTGAATAGTTTTCTTCTTGTCTATATGGGTCTGGTGAAAGGAGATAGGGATAGGATTCTTATGATTCAGTAGTGAGTAATTGTTATCAGGATGAATTGCGATTGCCACAACTGTTAAGGTAGAAGTTGTGTAACAAAAGGGCGAAGTAGTTAATCTTACATTCCAGGAACAGAGGCCCCTAGGACCATCAAGGGAGAAGAGCATGAGCAGAATATGAGACCCTAAACAGAGAATCAGTGACACCAGAGATGGAGGCAGCAATGATGGCATGGAGAGGTAGAGCAGCTGAGGACTCTAGACTCATGGAAAAGGAAAGGCTGTGTACTGGTAGCCAGGAAGCAGGCTTGCAGAATGTGTCCTTTGGTTGTTTAAATGATTATATATTCCTGAGTGTTTTTGTGTACATCAAAAAACAAACCAAAATACAGAATAGAAGTAAATACTGTTAAATAATGATGCGTGGAGGGGATTGTAATCATTGCAGTGAAACAAAATACAATAGGATGAGTGCAAAACCAGTGTTCTCTCATGTAAACTATCACTCAATTCACAAAATCACCTTAAAAAAATAATGAAATTAGGGATCTGGGAGGTCAGTCTATGATCAAAAAACTGTAATGTGAAAGAAGGGAAAAGTATAGTAACAGATATGCAGGTGGTGAGAAGGTCAGGTATATCTCAGAATGAAAGAGACTCATAAAAAGAGAAAGAATTTAATAAAATATAATGTAACATCAGAATACTACAAAGCATCTTCTGAGACCACAGTGCTTTGAAATTAAAAATCAACAAAAGGAAGATCAAGGAAATAAAGTCAAATACATGGGAACAGAATAACACCATGTTTAAAAGTTATTGGGTTGTATAATAAATAAAAAGTGATCATTTAAAATTCCTAGAAAAAAATTAGAATGAAAATACAACATACCAAAACCTTTGGGATGCAGTAAAAGCACTGCTTAGAGGACAATTTATAGCAATAAATGCACACATTTAAAAAGAATAAAGAATCAAAATATATTAACACAACATCTCTAACAATTAGAAAAACGCCAGCAAAGTACACCTACAGTCACCAGAAGAAAAGAAATAATAATGATTAGTACAGAAATAAATGAAAAAACCTAAAAACTGTAGATAAAATCAACAAGATAAGAAGCTGGTTCTTTGAAAGGATTAATAAAATTGACAAAC
>NW_006411977.1:0-510 GCF_000296735.1 Chrysochloris asiatica
CAGATCTGCCTAATGCAATATGTTGTTTGATTTCTTGACTGCTGCTTCCTTGAGTGTTGATAGTTGATCTAAGAAGAATAGAGCTACCCTTTAAACTGATCTTTGAATTACAAGAAAGAGCCAGCCTTGAGTACCTCAGGTCTTTAAGCATTCTAAGCTGAACTTGTGCAAAACCCACAAGGCAAGGACAAGCTTGATCTGTTTGAGGATCTGAAAGGCTGGTGGTGAGGGGAAGTCAGAGAAAAGCAGATGATATGAATCAGGTAAGTAAAATCTGAATTTTATCCTAAGGTATTAGAAGGCTTTTAAGCAGGAGATGACATGAACTGATAAATATGTAACAGGAACATCTAGCTGAGAGTAGTGCAAGATAAGCTTCACTGGAAGTTTAATAGAGATAGCACAAGTGATCAGCAAATTCATTCAGTCATAGAACCATGGACTTGGAGCTTTTTGTTCAAACTTGACTTCTGTGATTGCCTCAGGATGTGGATACAGGAGGCTTACCAT
>NW_006411977.1:2930-5700 GCF_000296735.1 Chrysochloris asiatica
TTCCATCTGGTGAATCTAAGTGGTCTCTACCACTTGGATTGCTTTAAAACAATGATCTCAAGTTTCATCTGTGGTTCCTCAGGAGGTTCTGGATGTCCTCAAAATGTTTATATTCTACTATGAGAAATGTGGTGCTGTAGGATAAGCATTGGACTGTGAACCACAATGTTGACAGTTCAAACCCACTGGCGATTCCTTGGAAACCCTACACAGAGTTACTATGAGTTGGAACCGACTTGATGGCACTTAACAACAATATGAGAAATAGACACATATTTCAGAACATCCTACAATAATTAATGCATTATGCATTATGACCCAATATATATACATGTCTATATGTACATATGAAGGGGCGTCACATAGTTGGTGAAAATGAAATTAAAAGATAATGGAATTTTTCCATGAACTTTTCAAGCCCATCTGTATTATCTGAAGCAAAAGTTTCCCCTAATAATATTTACTTTTATTTTGTACAGTAGTCTATTTTCTATTCTTTTAATAGTTAGCTCTGTTCTGTTTAAATTCTTTTTTTATGTTGGCATTTGTCTCCAGATTCACTAATGAGGTACATACTTCAGTTTTAAAACAAACAAAACCTGTTCTAAAGCATATACAGTATTATTTTAGAAGCATATATTTTTTCATGTTGTGATTTTGTTTAGAAAATATAACAATTACTCATTTTGGAGACATACTAATATTACTCCAAAGAGTTCTGATGTAGGGAAACGTAATACCCATTTTCTTTTATTTACTCACAGAGCAGCCCCTTCGACTTATTCCTCTACAACACTCAGAGGTGGCCAGGGGTATTAGAGAGCAGAATCTTTCTAATTTGTGGACAGTTGAATATGCACTTGAATTACTATTTATTGGTGGCCTGGTTCCAGAGGCTGTGTGGTTGGCATATAAACTTGGAGACTGGAAGACATCTGTTTCCATTGGTGTGGCCTTCCAACTATTCTGTAAATATGACAGTAATTTCACTAGGTATGTATTTTTAGATAAACTCAACTTACAAAATAGTTATTGTTGGTGTTTTTGTGTCATGTAAGGAACCCCGTAGCACTGTGTGTTAGGAATTGAGCTTCTAACCACAAGGTTGGCAGTTCAAATCCACCAGCTGATCCACAGGAGAAAGAATCAGTCTCAGAAACCCTGTATGGGCCCTGGTATGGCACTGTAGGATAAGCACTGGACTCATAACTGCAATATTGGCAGTTCAAAACTCACCAGCTGCTCTTGGCAGCCCTTTACTGAGTCACTATGAGTCAGAACCAAATTGCTGGCGCTTAACAATAACATGAGTCAGAATCAACTCAATGCAGTGGGTACATTTCATGCAGTGTTCAATTAAACTTTCTTTTGATGATGGAAATGTTCCATATGCATTTTCAGGTACGTTTTGTACTTGAAATATGACTACTACAACAACTAGTACAAACAATTCAAATGTGAATAGCCACAACCAGCTAGTGGCTACTGTTTTGTACAGCTCATCAGCTCACTTATTCGTGTTATAATATTTATAGCATATAATGGAGTTTTGGTCTATCCCAAATAAATGATTTACATTTAAAAGAATCAAACAAATCTCTGTGATGTACTTTTCTGCATACTGTGGCATTGATCTGGGGTATATCTAGGCATATACACATCTTTCAACTTATTTATTTCATAGATTTATTTATTGAGTAAATTGCTCTGTATCAAGCTTTTTGCCAGATGTTGTAGTGGTTATAAACTTAAATAGCACATCGTTTCTATACTTAAAGTTTTTATAATTCAGTGAAGAAAATAGTACCAAACATTATAATTTATATATTATGGTAAGAAAAGTGCCATTACTACAGTGATGTGAACAAAATTATCAGGAGAGGAAAGGACAAGAAATTCTGTATGTATGAGGTGTAATTTGAGATGGGCATTGATGGGTAGATCTCATCTTGTCCAAACATGAGCAAACGTAAGGAGGTGGAAAAAACAAGTTTTGGTTCATTTTAAATAGAGAGCATACGTTCTGAAAGTTGTTCTATAAACATGATAGCAGTTTATATATAGGGCAGAATAAGGAGATATATTAGGGCCATAATTGTGGAGGGCCTTAGTACCAAACTTTCACTGAGCTTTTTCTGTTGAATATAGGATGAATAGATGGAACAAATTCCCTTGTTTCTTAAAATTTCATGTTCTTGATGTCTCTGTGTTTCCTTTCTTTAAAAACTCTGCATTCATTTCCCTCAATTTGATGTGATTTTAGGTCCAAGAAAAAAGGTCTTAATCTACCATTAAATTTGACTCCAGGACAGATTTTCCAGGAAAAACTTCAGTGCTTTTTAGGTCAACCGGCCTCGTTGGAAGCAAAAAATGAAATGGCTTCAAAATACAAACAATTTACAGGTATGTTACCTACATATGATATGATACATGCATTAAGTTAATTAATAGAAATTTTATAACATTCTTTAAAGTACATAAATATTTACAGTATATAACAATTTGAAATAAATTAATAAAAAATAAAAACACATGATGATGGGGCACTGTGGGTTAATGTGCTGGACTGCAAGGTCCATTTGAACAATAAAGTCAGTGGTTAAAGCTCACCATTTGCTCCTTGGAAACCCTATACAGGGTCTCTGTGGGTTGGAACCAACTCAATTGCACTTAACAACAACAGCATTTATACTTAATCACAGAACTTCCAAAACTGACTTACAGCTCAAAATATGTGTTATGTATACACAGATGTATAAATGTTGTTGTT
>NW_006411977.1:5800-6454 GCF_000296735.1 Chrysochloris asiatica
ATAGGTTTGAACTGATGACCTAGTGGATATTCTCTTCCAACAGTGTAACTCAAATGCATCAATCTTTCTACAATCATCTTTGTTCATTGTCCAACTTTCACATGCACTTCTGTTAGTACATGGCAATATGGACCTGTCCAGAACCATTATTTCATAGAAAGAAGCCATGAACAACAAGTTCCTACTGTTTGATTCCATTTATGTGACATTCTATAAAAAGCAAGTGTATAGGCACAGAAAACAGATCAGTAGTCTGGGGGCTAAAGGGATAGGAGAGAAGTTTTTGTGTGATGGAAATTTCTTCCAGGTCTTTATAGGTTTGTCAAAGTCATTGAACTGTACACTTAAAATGGATGAGTTTTATTTTATGTAGGCTATACATCACTGTTGATTATAAAATGAAAAACTCAGTAGATAAGTATTATATCAATTTAAGGATTAGTGAACTAGAAGATGGATCTGAGCAATAGTACAAGAAAAAAAGAATTGGAGATCATTTTTAAAAAAGTTGAGCTTCACAGAGGAAGACAGGAAGTCTCAACGTAGGTCTAATGGTAATACCAGTATATCCAAACCAAATTCTGAGTGGTGGCTGCCTCCTGGGAGAGAAAGGACAGAAAATGATTGGTACACAAAGGAGGTTCAACTATGCTT
>NW_006411977.1:7042-7809 GCF_000296735.1 Chrysochloris asiatica
TCGCTATGTATTGGAATCAACTCGACAGCACTTAACAACACAATATTTGTTAGCTCTTATTATTACAAATAGAAAAACAATGCAGACTTCTCTGTTGCTCTTAGTGTAGTCATTTAATATGTCGTGCAGAACAATTACTTAGTACATATAAAGCTTTGTGTTTACACAATGATTTGTTATAATGCATCACTGAACCAATTAATTAATGTGTCTTGCTCAAAATAACCCTGGATGTTATCTGAGTTTTCTGAATTGTGATTAAGTTTTAGAAACTCAAGGTCAGGTCAAGAGTGATGGTTCAAGAAGATAGACATTTGCAGTCCCCGTCTGTTACTTAACTCCCTGAGACATGTATCCTTTATCCGAATTTGGCATATTTTGTTGTTGTTAGGTACCTCCAAGTTTGCTCCGACTCACAGTGACTCTAGGCACACCAGAATGAAACCCTGCCCCATCCTCTCAGTTGTTAGGTTTGAGCCCATTGGTGCAGCCACTACTTAACAATTCCAAGCCTTCTTTATTCTTGTTTCATCCAAACTCAGATTTTTAAGATATGAGCTGGAAAGGAAGGGGAAATAATTCTGCAGCCTTACCCAGCAGAGGATGCTGGTCATAATTTAAGACACATATCAGTAAAGTCTGGGATTAAGAGCATAGCACCTGGAGCCAGTCTGCCTGCATGAGTCACTAACTAGTTGGATGACCTTGCAGGATCATTGTGAGATAATATATGTCCTTAGAACACTGCCTGACACATAGTAGATGTC
>NW_006411977.1:9444-10582 GCF_000296735.1 Chrysochloris asiatica
AACTATTCAGGGCTACTCTTTCTTTCCCCCCATACTCTTAAACTAAACTCCATCTTGAAACCTTGTAAGCCAGTCACTTCGTGCCTTTATTGCCTCCTCATTTTAGGTAGCCAATGTGTAATTTGCTCATCCCTATCTACCCTGTGTACCGAGGGGATAGCACTGATAATAGATGTGAAGACTTGTTCCCTCTCTGTTGGTATTTATAGTTACTGCCTCCATGAGTATAGGTCAGGTTCATTAAATTGTAATAATTTACCCTTGTTTCCTTTTTGGAAAAAAAACATTTTTTTTTTTTCTTTTAGTCTTCCTCTAGTAGAGTTCTGATTATCAAGCATCAAGGCTAGGTCTAATGTGTACTGTCCACAAGATTGGGTGTTCTTGTGCATCTCCCCTCACTTCATATCAGCTGGATGCTTCACTGTCAGCTCTAGCCCTCTGTAGCTGTGTCCTTGCCCTTGGGCTCAAGTGTCCTCAGGTATCACCACACTTTGGACCAACCAGTCCTTCCTCATTTGTCTCTCATATCCAGGTCAGTGGGAGTCTATGGAATGTGGTTAAACTCAGCCCATTTCTTCACTGCTGTCTTTCCCCTTCTTCCACTTACCAGTAGACCAATGTGGTCACCAGCAAGCTTGCATGCCTGTTCGTGTGTTCCCTGTGAGTTGCAGTCTTAGAGGGGAGTTTGTCCTGAAGGAACTTGATTGCTTGCTTGCCTTGATGGTGAACAGCTTGCTTATTTTTGTAGTAACCAATCATGATGACATTATTTTTTTAATGTTTTATTGTGAATTATATGATAGTTTACATGATAGAACATTAGTTTTACATTCATTCTATCGTATATCGTTTTATTGCCATGGTTCCAATCCCCTCCATGCATCATCAATCAGCCAAAGGGTATACACTGCAAGCCTGCCCCCTACACTACATGCCCCCCCCCCACCTCCAGTCTTCAGCACACAGTTGCTCTCCCTCTCTGGATCTAAAGTCCCCAGCTGCTCCATCACTCCATGTCATGATGACATTTTTGTTTTGAGTTTTTCCTGATGATCTTTCTTTAAAGATGTATCTTCTTGTCACTCTAGCTGTTCCAGTCTGGTCTGCTTGTCCTTTCTAGTGGGAATGTCCCACCTCA
>NW_006411978.1:0-1837 GCF_000296735.1 Chrysochloris asiatica
AGATGAGTCCAATATATGTATATTTAGAGGGCTGGCTACAAGGCATATGAGTCCAACATGTTCATACAGAGAGAGCTGGCTTCTTGGCTGATGAGTCCAACATGTCCATATACAGAAAGCTAGCTCCATGGCAGACAAGTCCAATCTGTTCATATACAGAGAGCTGCCTACATGGCAGATCACTCCACCATATCCATGTACATAAAGATATATACATGACAGATTAGTCCAATATGTCATTCACAGACAGCTGGCTACATGGCTGATGTCTCCAACATGTCCATATACTGACAATTAAATACATGGCAGAGTAGTCCAACATTTCCATATACAGAGTTCTAGCTACATGTCACAGTAGTCCAACGTGTCCATTTATGAGAGCTAGATACATAGCAGAGTACTCCAACATGTCCATGTGCATAGTACTAGCTACATGACAGATGAGTCCAACGTGTCAATATACAGAGAGCTAGCTATGTAGCAGGGTAGTGTAACATTTCCATATACAGAATTCTAGCTACATGGCAGATGAGTCCAACGTGTCCATATTCTGAGATTTAAGTACAAGGCAAAGTAGTGCAACATGTCCTTATACCGAGTTTTCGCTACATGGCAGATGAGTCCAATATGTACATATACTGAGAGTTGTTAGCTACGTGGCAGATGAGTTCAACATGTTAGCTACATGGCAGGGAAGTCCAATATCTTCATATGCAGAAAGATACCTACATAGGAGATCTGTTCAACATATCCATGTACAGAGAGCTAGCTACATGGCAGGAGAGTCCAAAATGTCCATATACAGAATTCTAGCTACATGGCTGATGCATCCAATGCGACAATAACAGAGAGCTAGCTACAAGGCAAAGTAGTGCAACATTTCCATATATAGACTTCTACCTACATGGCAGATGAATCCTATATGTCCATATACTAAGAGCAAGCTACAAGACAGATGAGTCCAACATGTTCATACAGAGAGAGCTGGCTACATGGCTGATGTTTCCAACATATCCATATATTGAGAGCTAGCTACATGCAGATATGTGCAATATGTTCATATACAGAGAGCTACCTACATGACTGATCAGTCCAATATATCCATGTTCAGATAACTAGCTACATGTCAGATTAGTCCAAAATTTCCATATACAGAGAGCTAGCTACATGGTAGAGTAGCACAACATTTCCATATGCAGAGTCATAGCTATATGGCAGATGAGTCCAACGTATCCATATACAAAGAGGTAGCTACATGGCAGTGTAGTGCATCATTTCCATATACAGTATTATAGCTACAGGGGAGATAACTTCAAAGTGTCCAGATACTGAGAGGTAGTTATATGGCACAGTAGACCAACAAGTCCATATACAGAGTACTAGCTACATGGGAGATGAGTCCCACATGTCCATATACAGTTCAAGGAAGATGAGCCCAACATATTTATACACAGAGAACTGGTTACATGGTGGATGAGTCCAACATGTCCATATACAGAGAGCTAGCTACAAGGCAGACGAGTCCAAGATGTCCATATACAGAGCTAGCTACATGCCAGAATAAGCAACATTTCCATATACAGTGTTCTAGCTACATGGCACAAGAGTCCAACATGTCCATATACTTACAGCTGGCTATATGGCAGAGCAGTCCAGCATGTCCATATACAGAGTAGTAGCTACATGACAGATGAGTGCAACATGTGCATATTTAGAGGGCTCGAATCAAGGCAGATGTGTCCAAAATGTTCATAAACAGAGAACTGGTGACATGGCTGATGAGTCCAACATGTCCATATAATGTGAGCTAGTTACATGGCAGACAAGTCCAACATGT
>NW_006411978.1:2897-4577 GCF_000296735.1 Chrysochloris asiatica
AGATCAATCTAGCATATCCATACAGAGAGCTAGCTACTTGGCAGATGAGTCCAACATGTCCATATGCTGAGAGTTAGCTACGTGTCAGGTGAGTCCAACATGTGTATATATAGAGGACTAGCTACAAGCAGATGAGTTCAACATGTTCATACAGAGAGAAGTGGCTGCATGGCTGATGAGTCCAACATGTCCATGTACAGAGAGCTACCTACAAGGCAGACAAGTTCCATATATCCATATACCGAGCACTAACTATATGTCAGATTAGACCAATTTATTCATGCACAGAGAGCTAGCTACATGGCAGACGAGTCTAAAATGTCCATATACAAAGAGCTAGTAATATTGCATAGTTGTGCAACATTTCCGTATACAGAATAGTAGCTACATGGCAGATGAGTCCAACATGTCCATACAATGAGATCTAGCTACATTGCAGAGTAGTCCAATATGTCCATATACAGTGTTCTAGCTATATGGCTGATGAGTCCTATATGTCCATATACTGATAGTTAGCTATATGGAAGATGAGTCCCACATGTGTATATATAGAGGACTAGCTACAAGGCAGAAGAGTCCATCGTGATTATACAGAGAGAGCTGGCTAAATGGCTGATGAGTCCAACATGTCCACATACAGAGAGCTAGCTACATGGTAGACAAGTCCAATATGTTGACATATATGGCAGATCAGTTCAACATATCCATGCACAGTGAGCTAGCTACATGGCAGATGGGTGCAAAATGTCCACATGAAGAGAGCCTGCTACATGGCAGAGTAGTGCAACAGTGCCATATACAGAGTCCAAGCTACATTGCAGATGAATCCATCATGTCCATATACAGAGAACTAGCTATATGGCAGACAAGTCCAATATGTTCATATACAGAGAGATAACTATATATGAGATCAATCCAACATATCCATGCACAGAGAGCTGGCTACATGGCTGATGAGTCCAACATGACCATATACAGAGAGCTAGCTACATGGCAGACAAGTCAAATATGTTCATATACAGAGAGCTACCTACATAACAGATCAGTCCAACATATCCATACAGAGACCTAGCTACTTGGCAGACAAGTCCAAAATGTCCATACAGAGAGCTAGCTACATGGTAGAGTAGTGCAACATTTCCATATACAGAGTTCACGCTAAATGGCAGATGAGTCCAACATATCCCTTTACAGAGAACTAGCTATATGGGAGAGTAGTCCAATGTGTCCAAATACAGAGTACTAGCTACATCTCAGATAGGCTCAACATGTCCATATACTGAGAGTTAACTACATGGCAGATGAGTACAACATGTTTATATGTAGAAGAGTAGCTTCAATGCAGATGAGCCCAACATGTTCATACAGAGAGAGCTGGCTACATGGCTGATGAGTCCAACATATCCATATACGGAGAGCTAGTTATATGGCAGACAAGTCCAATGTGTTCATATATAGAGAGATACCTATATGTGAGATGAATTCAACATATCCATGCACAGAGTGCTGGCTACATAGCAGACGAGTCCAAAATGTCCATATACAGACAGCTAGCTCGCTACATGGCAGAGCAGTGCAACATTTCCATACAGAGAGTTCTAGCTACAGGGCAGGTGAGTCAAAAGTGTCCATATACTGAGATCTAGCTATATGGCAGAGTATGCCAACATGTCCATATAC
>NW_006411978.1:4677-5527 GCF_000296735.1 Chrysochloris asiatica
TCCATATACTGAGTGTCAGCTACATGGCAGATGAATCCAACGTGTATACATAGAGATTTAGTTACAAGGCAAAGGAGTCCAACATGTTGATAGAGAGAGAGCTGGCTACATGGCTGATGATTCCAAAATGTTCATATACAGAGAACTAGCTACATGTCAGAAAAGTCCAATATGTTCAAATACAGAGAGCTACCTATATGGCAGATCAGTCCAACATATTCATGCACAGTGAGCTAGCTACATGGCAGACAAGTGCAAAATGTCCATATACAGAGAGTTTGCTACATGTTTGAGTACAACAACATTTCCATATACAGAGTACTAGCTACATGGCAGATAAGTCTAACATGCCGATATATTGAGAGTTAGCTACATGGCAGATTAACCCAACATGTGTATATGTAGAGGACAATCTACAAGTAGATGAGTCCAACATGTTCATACAGATAGAGCTGGCTACCTGGTTGATGAGTCCAACATGTCCATATACTGAAAGCTAGCTACATGGCAGACAAGTCCAATATGTTCATATACAGAGTGTAATCTATATGGCAGATCAGTCCAACATATCCATGCACAGAGAGCTAGCTACATGGCAGAAGAATCCAAAATATCCATATACAGAGAGCTAGCTACATGGCAGAGTAATGCAACATTTCCATATACAGAGTTCCAGCTACATGGCTTATGAGTCCTAGGTGTCCATATATTGAGAGCTAACTACATGGCAGAGTATTCCAACATGTCCATATACAGAGTACTAGCTTCAAGGCAGATGAGTCCAACATATCCACACACTGAGAGATAGCTACATGGCAAATGAGTACAACAAGTGTATATATAGAGGAAT
>NW_006411978.1:6647-9566 GCF_000296735.1 Chrysochloris asiatica
ATGGCTGATGAGTCCAACATGTCCATATACAGAGAGCTAGCTACATAGCAGACAAGTCCAATATGTTCATATACAGAGAGCTACCTACATGACAGATCATTCCAATATATCCATACAGAGACCTAGCTACTTGGCAGACACTTCCAAAATGTCCATACACAGAGAGCTAGCTACATGGTAGAGTAGTGCAACATTTCCATATACAGAGCTCTCACTAAATGGCAGATATGTCCAACGTGTCCCTATACAGAGAACTAGCTATATGGGAGAGTAGTCCAATGTGTCCAAATACAGAGTACTAGCTACATCTCAGATGGGTCCAACATGTACATATACTGAGAGTTAACTACATGGTAGATGAGTACAACATGTTTATATATAGAGGAGTAGCTTCAAGGCAGGTGAGTCCAACATGTTCATAAAGAGAGAGCTGTCTACATGGCTGATGAGTCCAACATATCCATATACGGTGAGCTAGCTATATGGCAGACAAGTCCAATGTGTTCATATACAGAGAGATACCTATATGTAAGATGAGTCCAATATATCCATGCACAGAGTACTAGCTACATGGCAGACGAGTCCAAAACGTCCATATACAGAGAGCTAGCTAGCTACATGACAGAGAAGTGCAACATTTCCATATAGAGAGTTCTAGCTACAGGGCAGGTGAGTCAAAAGTGTCCATATACTGAGATCTAGCCATATGGCAGAGTAGTGCAACATTTCCATATAGAGAGTTCTACCTACAGGGCAGGTGAATCAAAAGTGTCCATATACTAATATCTAGCTACATGGTAGAGTAGTTCAACATGTGCATATACTGAGTGTTAGCTACATGGCAGATGAGTCCAACGTGTGTATATATAGAGATCTAGTTGCAAGGCAGATGATTCCAACATGTTCATATACAGAGAGCTAGCTACATGTCAGAAAAGTCCAATATGTTCAAATACAGAGAGCTACCTATATGACAGATCAGTCCAACATATTCATGCACAGTGAGCTAGCTACATGGCAGACGAGTGCAAAATATCCATATACAGAAAGCTAGCTACATGATTGAGTAGTGCAACATTTCCATATACAGAGTGCTAGCTACATGGCAGATGAGTCTAACATGTCCATATATTGAGAGTTAGCTACATGGCAGATTAATTCAACATGTGTATACGTAGAGGACTATCTACAAGTAGATGAGTCCAACATGTTCATACAGAGAGATCTGGCTACCTGGCTGATGAGTCCAGCATGCCATATACTGATAGCAAGATACATGAAAGACAAGTCCAAGATGTTCATATACAGAGTGCTACCTATATGGCAGATCAGTCCAACATATCCATGCACAGAGAGCTAGCTGCATGGCAGAGTAGTGCAACATTTCCTAAAACAGAGCTCCAGATACATGGCAGATGAGTCCAACAAGTCCATTTACTGAGAGCTACCTACATGACAGAGTAGTCCAACATGTCCATACACTGTGAGATAGCTACATGGCAGATGAGTCCAACATGTGTATATATAGAGGAATAGCTACAAGGATGATAAGTCCAACATGTTCATACAGATAGAGAGATGGCTACATGGCTGATGAATCCAACATGTCCATATACAGAGAGCTATTTACATGGCAGACAAGCCCTCTATGTTCATATACACAGAGGTACCTACATTGGAGATAAGTTCAACCTACAGATTTATAGCTACATGGCAGATGAGTCCAACGTGTCCATATACTGAGAGCAACTACATGGCAGAATATTCCAACATGTTTATATATCGAGGACTAGCTACCAGGGAAATGAGTCCAACATGTTCATTCACAGAGGGCTGGCTACATGGCTGATGAATCCCACATATCCATATACAGAGAGCTACATACACGACAGAGTAGTGAAGCATTTCCATATACAGAGTTCTAGCTATATGGTGCATGAGTCTAACATGTTTATATACAGAGAGCTAGCTACATGTCAGACAAGTCCAAAATATCCATATACAGAGAGCTAGCTACATGGCAGATGATTCCAATGTGTCTATATATTGAGAGCTAGCTACATAGCAGATGAGTCCAACATGTGTATATATAGAGGAGTAGCTACAAGGCAGATGAGACCAATATGTTCATACAGAAATAGCTGGCTACATGCCTGATGATTCCAGCATGTCCATATACAGAAACCTAGCTACATGGCAGACAAGTCCTATATGTTCATATATGGAGAGTTGCCTACATTGCAGATCATTGCAACATATCCATGCACAGAGAGCTATCTACATGGCAGACATGTCCAAAAAGCCCATATACATGTCAGAGTACTGCACCATTTCCATATATAGAATTCTAGCTACATGGCAGATGAGTCCAAAGTGTCCATATACTGAGTACTAGCTACATGGAAGAGAAGTCCAACATTTCCATAAACAGAGTACTAGCTACATGGCACATGAGTCCAAAATGTCCATAAACTGAAGGCTAACTACATTGCAGAGAAGTCCAACATTTTCATATACAGAGTACTAGCTACATGGTAGATGAGTCCAACATGTTCATATACAGAGGGATACCTATATATGAGCTCCGTCCAACATGTGCATATACAGAGAGCTAGCTACAAGGCAGATGGGTCCAAATGGAACATATAAAGAGAGCTAGCAACATGGCAGAGTCGTGCAACATTTCCATACACAGAGTTCTAGCTACATGGCAGGTGAGACAAACATGACCATATACTGATATCTGGCTACATGGCAGAGTAGTCCAACATTTCCATATACAGTGTTATAGCTACATGGCAGATG
Organism: Chrysochloris asiatica; assembly: GCF_000296735.1. NCBI lineage: Eukaryota > Metazoa > Chordata > Mammalia > Afrosoricida > Chrysochloridae > Chrysochloris > Chrysochloris asiatica. The sequence continues at coordinate 9,453 of NW_006411978.1, forward strand.
GGTCCAACATGTCCATAAACTGAGTGTTAACTACATGGCAGATGAGTCCAACATGTGTATATACAGAGGACTAGCTACAAGGCAGATGAATACAACATGTTCATACAGAGAGAG
>NW_006411979.1:0-2711 GCF_000296735.1 Chrysochloris asiatica
ACAAGAAATACGAGCCATAACATGAGTAGATATATGCACACTAATGTTCATAGCAGCACTATTTACAATAGCAAAAAGATGGAGACAGCCTAAGTACCCATAAATGGAAGAATGTATAAACAAACTTTGGTACATATAAACAGTGGAATATTATGCTACCCTGAAGAATAACACGGAAGCAGCAAGCCACTGCATAACATGGATCAACCTTGAGCACATTGCTGTTGTTGTTGTTGTTAGGTGTCATCGAGTCGGTAGCGACCCATAGCGACCTTATGCACAGCAGTAAGGAACACTGCCCAATCCAGGGCCAACCTCACTACTGTTGCCACGCTTGAGTCCATTGATGCTGCCACTTGGCTAATCCATCTTGTTGGAGGTCTTCCTCTTTTTCTCTGACCCTCCACCCTACCAAACATGATATCCTTCTCCAGTGACTGGTCCCTCCTCACAATATGGCCGAAGTATGACAGACGAAGTTTGGCCATTTTGATAACCAAGGAACACTCTGTCTGCACTTCTTCCAAAATGGATCTATTGGTTCTTTTGGCAGCCCATGGCACTTTCAATATTCTCCAACACCATAACTCAAAAGCATCAATTCTTCTACGGTATTCCTTATTCACTGTCCAGCTTTCACATGCATATGAGGTTATTGAAAATACCATGGCTTGGGTCAGGCGCACCTTAGTCCTCAAACTGACATCTTTGCTCTTCAACACTTTAAAAAGGTCTTGTGCAGCAGATTTGCCTAACACAATACGTCGTTTTTATTTCTTGACTGCTACTTCCATGAGTGTTCATTGTGAATCCAAGCAAAATGAAGTCTTTGACAACTTTGTAACGTAGTAACCATTTATTCCAAAAAATGAAGACTTGAATATTGTATTTCTTTAAAAAAAATAAAACAAATAAGACCAAAGGGGCTACAGTTATTTTAAATCATAGATAAGAAGGTTGGTGAGCAGGAAGAGTCCTCTTTTTCTCTGACCCTCCACCTTACCAAACATGATATCCTTCTCCAGTGACTGGTCCCTCCTCACAATATGGCCGAAGTATGACAGACGAAGTTTGGCCATTTTGATAACCAAGGAACACTCTGTCTGCACTTCTTCCAAAATGGATCTATTGGTTCTTTTGGCAGCCCATGGCACTTTCAATATTCTCCAACACCATAACTCAAAAGCATCAATTCTTCTACGGTATTCCTTATTCACTGTCCAGCTTTCGCATGCATATGAGGTTATTGAAAATACCATGGCTTGGGTCAGGTGCACCTTAGTCCTCAAGCTGACATCTTCGCTCTTCAACAACTTTAAAAAGGTCTTGTGCAGCAGATTTGCCTAATGCAATTGTTGTTTTTATTTCTTGACTGCTACTTCCATGAGTGTTCATTGTGAATCCAAGCAAAATGAAGTCTTTGACAACTTTGTAACGTAGTAACCATTTATTCCAAAAAGTGAAGACTTGAATATTGTATTTCTTTAAAAAAAAAATAAAACAAATAAGACCAAAGGGGCTACAGTTATTTTAAATCATAGATAAGAAGGTTGGTGAGCAGGAAGAGTAAAAAAATGGAAACAAAACAACTAGAAAAGAAATTTTGAGAATGTTGACACAATGCTCATTGTGTCTAGAAAATGTGGAATAGGAGCAGGTTTTGCTGTATATATTTTCACAAAAATATAAAATTAAATATAAAAAAGATATACAAGATAAAACAATGGAGTCATATAAGCAATGCATTATATCATTAAATAGTCTAATCCTTTTTACTTTAAAATACTTTAAAATGATTTAAATTGATAATGCTGGCAACTGAGATGGAATTATGAGGGTAAGTCAAAAAGTATTACTACTAGGATTCCAGTTTATGCACCAGTTTATTCAAATCAAAAAATATTTCTATGATGGCTGCAGTCAAGTTTTCTCTTAGTCCTGTTAGGGACTTTTTGTGTGGTGTTATAGGATAAGAACTGGACTGCTCACCCGAAAGTCAATGGTTCAAACCTGCCAGGTCCTGTTGAAAACATGGTCACTATAAGTTGGAACCGACTCCGAGGCACTTAACAACTGTCTTATTAGAATGTCTTAAAATAAAAAGTGCCATGGAAAAAAATATTTTGAGGCCAGGACTAGTATGAAATTTTTAACAAATGTCAAGTGGACATCTTCTAAAATCATCTGTGTTTACAACAAGGATATAAGAATGCTGTCCCACATAAAATGACAGTTTTTAGAAGGATAAAGTATTTTAAGAAGTTCAAGAAGACATCAAAGTTGAGCTAAGGACAGAAAAACCATCAACCTTGACAAATGAAGAAGTTATGGCTGACGTCCAGAAACTTATAGAAAAAGACCGTAGAATTACCATTGAAACTGAGATCTCACATGGTTTCACATTTTCAATTTTAAATGAACATCTTGGCCTCAGCAAGCTCTCAGATTGATGGGTACCAAAAATGTTGTGCAAAGACAAGCTAGCTCAAAAACCTGATCTTTAAATCACTCTATTAATCGAAATAGAAGTTAATGATCATGATGTTATGGAACAAATCATTACCTGGAACAAGTAATGAATTTATCAATATAATCCTGAGGAAAAGGTCTAATCAAAATAGTAGCGTCTGATGGGATTAGGAGGCCCTGTTAAATTCAAGACAGAGAGGTCACTGCAGAAGGCTATGGAGACTCTATTTTTGAGAATCCAA
>NW_006411979.1:4476-5036 GCF_000296735.1 Chrysochloris asiatica
GGGAGTAGAAAGCCTCATCTTTCTCCCGCGGAGCGGCTGGTAGTTTCGAACCGCTGACCTTAAGGTTCGCAGCCCAATTCGTAACCACTACGCTTTTGGTATAGTGACTATATATCTTCCATCTTGTTTTGATGCATCTCTCAATGTTTTGTCCATGGAATCCTCCAGTTTTTCAAGTCAAGGCTTGAAATTTTTCTTCAGTTCTTTCAACTTGAGAAATTCTGAGCATGTTCCTCTTTTGGTTTTCTAACTCCAGGTCTTTTCACATTTCATTACTTCATCTTCTTGAGCTGCCCTTTGAAATTTTCTGTTCATCTCTGTGACTGTCTCATTTCTTCCATTCACTTTAGCATGTCTACCATGGGGAGCAAGTTTCAGAGCATCTTATGACATTCATTTTGGTCTTTCCTTTCTTTCCTGGCTTTTTGATGACCTTTTGCTTTCTTGTATGATGTTCTTGATATCATCCCACAGCTCATCTGGTCCTCAGTCATTAGTTTCTAGTGTATCAAATCTATTCTTGAGAGCATATCTAAATTCAGGTGTGATATGTTCAAGGT
>NW_006411979.1:5971-7690 GCF_000296735.1 Chrysochloris asiatica
TGATGGCATCAAGTGTGGCAGCGGTAGTGAGGTTGGCCCAGGATCGGACATTGTTTCGTTCTGCTGTGCATGGGGTCGCTATGAGTCGGTTCTGACTTGATGGCACCTGACAACAACAACAACAACAAATGTTCAAGGTCATATTTTGGCTCTCGTACCCTTGGTTTTATTTTTTTCAGCTTCAGTTATGACCAATTGATGATGGTCCTTTCCATTGTTGGCCTCTGACCTTGTTTAGGCTAATGATATTGAGCTTTTCCACCGTCTCTGCCCACAAATGTAATCAATTTGATTCCTACGTACTCCATTTTTTGAGGTCCATGTGCATAATTGCATTTTCATTGTTTAAAAAAAAAGTATTTGCCATGAATATGTCATTGATCTTGCAAAATTCTATCATGAGATCTCCAGTACCATTTCAATCATGAAGACCATAATTTCTACTATTGATCCTTCCTCTTTGTTTCCAACATTCACATTCCAATCACCAATAATTATCAATACATCTTGATTGCACGTTTGATCAGTTTCAGACTGAAAATGCTGATAGAATTCTTCAATTTTTTTTATCACTGAATAATAGTTTATAATACTGGTATTAACTAGTCTTCCTTGTAGATATATGGATTTTATCCTATCACAGACGGCATTGTACTTCAAGATAGACATTGAAACGTTCTTTTTGATGATGGATGTTATGCCATTCCTCTTGAATTCCTCATTCCCAGCAGAGTAGATTGTATGATTTTCAGATTCAAAGTAGCCTATACCAGTCCATTTGAGCTCATTAATATCTAGGATATCCATCTTTATGCATTTCATTTCATTTTTTGACCATTTCCAATTTTCCTAAATTCTTAATTTATGTATTATTTGTTCTTATTTTTAATGGATGTTTGCAGTTTATTCTCCTCATTTTGAGATATGCCCCATCAGCAATCGTAGGTCCTTTGTTTCATTCACATCATTATGGTCAACTCTACTTTGAGGAGTCTAGTCTTCCACAGTGCTATTCTGAGTGCCTTCCAACCTGAGGGGCTCATCTACTGACACTATATCTGTCCGTTCTGCTGCTATTCATAAGGTTTTCAGTGGTTAAACATTCAGAACTTGTCTGCCTCTCCGTCTTCCTAGTCTGTCTTAATCTGGAAGGTCTGCTGAAACCTGTCCACCATGGATCACCCTACTAGTATTTAAAATACTGGTGGCATAACTTCCTGCATCACAGAAACCTACAACCCACCACAGTAAGACAAACAGACAGACAAGTAGTGAAGAAAAATTAGAATCCATCACAATCATCCTATAGGAATTACATTGAATAAATCATGCCACATAAGACCGTGAAAATTCTATTTTTCAAACCTGGGTAACAACATGGAAAAAATATTTTTTGTGTGAAAACAAACAAACAAAACTGCGAAATTTAAAAGACCTGTGCTACAGTTACAATTATGCAAGATACTGTGGTACATTGAATTATTTAATATTTCTCTTCTGGACATAGTCTTGGGGGTCTACCACCAAGACCCCGCTCAACTGTCAGTTTGTTGTACTATGGTAGCTTGCATGTTACTGTTATACTGGAAGCTATGCCACTGGTTTCAAATACCAGTAGGGTCACCCATGGAGGACAGTTTTCAAGGGAAGTTCAAGACTAGGAACAGACTAGGAAGAGGGAATAGGTGGCCCATTTCTGAGGGATTAGCCCCTGAAAAC
>NW_006411980.1:0-586 GCF_000296735.1 Chrysochloris asiatica
AATAATAGTGGTATTAACTGGGTTTCCCTGTAGGCGCATGGATATTATCCTATCACAGATAGTGTTGTATCTCATGACTGATCTGGATATGTTCTTTTTGACAATGAATGCAACACCATTCCTCTTCAATTTGTCATTCCCGGCCTAGTAAATCATGTGGTTGTCAGATTCAAAATGGCCAATACCAGTCCATTTCAGCTCACTAATGCCTATGATATTGATGTTTATGTGTTCCTTTTTATTTTTGACAACTCCCAATTATCCTAGATTCATACTTTGTACATTCTATGTTCTGATTATTAATGGATGCTTCCAGCTGGTTCTCCTCATTTTGAGTTGTACTCCATCAGCAAATGAAGGACCCATGGGTTTTACTTCCACAGGCTTTGCTCCATTCGCGTCATCATGGTTAACTCTACTTTGAGAAGGCAGCTCTTACCCAGTCACTTTTTGAGTGCCTTCCAACCTGAGGGACTCATTATATCTGACAGTGTTTCTTTGCTATTCATAAGGTTTTCAATGACTAAATATTCAGAAGTAGTTTGTCACTCCTTATTCCTGGTCTACCTTTATCTCTAAGCTCATA
>NW_006411980.1:2031-6494 GCF_000296735.1 Chrysochloris asiatica
TGATGAGCTTGAACTGATGATGTTGCAATCCAGCACATTAACCAGCAGCACCACACCAGGACTCCAGTCCTATGTAGTTAGACCTTAAAGGAACACAATGCTCAAGGCAGACATTTTTTTTTTTACCAGATAAGCTAAACTAGTGTTTGGTTTTTAGAAGACTTCCAAGGATATTTTTGATATATTTATGGTTTAAAGATAATCTCAGGATAATAGCTTCAAGTGTTTACCTAGATTCCACAGCTCCAGAAAGACTAGATTCTATGAGAATTTGAAATTCTGTTTTGTGTTTTTTTGCTTTTGATCAGGATTCTTCTGATCAAAATGTTCAGTAATGATTTTATTGGTTGTAGTTTTTCTGGAAGCAGATTTTCTTTCCCTTGATGCCACTAGGTGAGTTCAAGAAACCAACCTTCACTTCAGTTGTTGTTAAGTGCCGTCGAGTTGATACCAACCCATAATGACCCTGCATAGGGTTTCCAAGGAGCAGCTGGTGAGCTTGAACCACTGACCTTGCAGTTCAAATGACTTGCAGTCTGACGCATTAGCCCACAGTGCCACACCATGACTCTACTTTAGAAGTCAAGTACAAACTGTTTGTCTCACTCAGTGACCTTAGACTAAAAAGGACTATGAGGAAAAAAATCTATAAAATAAAGGAGGAGGAAGCTAAGACTCTCACTGATTCAGAGTCCATGTTTTGCATCATAAAATTGGAATTAATTGTTCTTACTTTACACAGTTTTTGAGAAGACAAAATGGGGTAACAATTAATGCAATGCAGTCTAGTACAAAGTAAGCACTCAGTGAATGTTCATCATTACTGCTGTTACTTTCACTAGCGTTTGTATGTGTCATCAGTAGGGCAGTTCCTATGTTTTGATGTTTTATGACTACATCAACTACAAAGGTTATGCATCTGAAAATTGACAACCTGCTATTTTTTCTTTCTTTCTTTTTCTCTAAAAGATTTCAGATTATGACTAAGGATACAGCATTAACATATCAGGAAAGTTAAATTCCATAGAAAACAACTAATAATTCTAGCTCAGCTATTTTGGGTAGTCTTTCAGAGCAAAGAGGGACACTTCCAAATGACAAAAACCTCCATAAATTAATGCAAAATTATAAAAAAAAAACAGACACGTTTGTCTTATATATCCTCTAGGTAATACCTTCAAAAATAGGTGTTAGGCAGTCAGAAAAGGGGCTTCTTTTTCATATGTTTACTCTTGTAAAAGGTTCCTCTTGAACCAGTTTTACGATCTTTTAAAGGAAACAGGTAATATTGCTTATATACAATGCATGTACGCTGCTGCCCCCTACTGCCAATGAACTATATGGCAGCTAAATAACCACAACTGCATTTTAAAAATCCTTCTTAAGTGATATTTTAGTTCAAATTGATTGGTGTATTATGTTGTTATTATTAGGTACAGATCAGTCATTACCAACTCATAGCTACCCTATGAACAATAGATAGAAACACTGCCTGGTCTTGAGCCAACCTCACAATCGTTACCCTTAAACCCATTGCTGCTGCCACTATGCCAACCCATCTTTGCTGACCTTCCACTTTACCAAGCATGATGTGCTACTCTAGAGACTGATTCTTCTGTCAATATGTCTGAAGTTTGAGAGATGAAGTCTAGTTATCTTGGTTTCTAAGGAGCATTCTGGTTATACTACTTCCAAGACAGATCTGTTTGTTCTTCTGGCAGTCCATGGTGCTTTTTATATTTTTCATGAGCATTATAACTCAAATGCATCAATTCTTCTACTGTCTTCCTTATTCACTGACTAGATTTCAGTAGATATATGATGCTACTGAAATACCATGGCTTAGGTCAGGTATTAATCTTCAAACTGACATCTTTAATCTTCTATACTTTAAAGAGGTCTTGTGCAGCACATCTGCCTAAAGTAATACATCATTTGATTTCTTGATTGCTGCTTCCATGAGTGTTGATGATTGATCCAAGAAAAATGAAATCCTTGACAACTTCAGTCTTGTCTCCATTTATTTTGATGTTATTTAACCTTACATAGTCCAGCGGTGAGCACTTTTACTTTCTTTACATTGAGATATAACCCATAGTGAAGACTGTGGTCTTTGATCTTCATCAGCAAACAATTTAATTATTTTAATTGAAAGTATCTGCTTTCATCAAGCAAGGTTATATCATTTTCATAGGTTGTTAATGCGTCTTCCTCCAATACTGATGCTATGGTTTTCTTTATATAATTCATATGCATGCTAATATATATTCACAATTAAACAATTCATTTGTAGTCATAGATCGTTGTGGGTTCATGGTATGGTGCTTTAGGGCAAGCATTGGACTTTTAACCACAAAGTTGGCAGTTCAAACCCACTAGCCAGTCATTGGAAACACTATGCAGGATCGCTATGATTTGGAACTGACACAATGGTACTTAACAACAAAAATTAGGTCATTGCAGTATAGTTATATATGAAGAAAAAGCATATTTAAGGTATCTAGAAATTTAATAAAAACTTAGAAATATAATCCTGGTGTGTTGCTGTCAGATAAGCACTAGACTTATAACCTCAAGATCAGTGGTTCAAACCTGCCAGCCACTCCTCAGATGAAACTTAACAACAACAGTTGGGGAAAAGTGAAGATGACTTGAAATGCTAAGTAATAGCCAAAGACTATAGCCTTCAATATGGATTGCATCTCGATATAAAGAAAGCAAAAATCCTCACAACAGAACCAATAAATAACATCTTGAAAAAGGGGGGAAAACTGAAGTTCTCAAAGACTTCGTTTTGAATGAATCCACAATGAACAGTCATGGAAGAAGCAGTCAAGAAATTAAATGATGTATTGCATTAGGCAAATTTGTTGCACAAGACCTCTTCAAAGTGTTGAAGAACAAAGATGTCAGCTTGAGGACTAGGAGGTGTCTAAGGAAATCCATTGTAATTTCGATCATCTCATATGCCTGTAAAAGTTGGACAATGAATAACTAAGACTGTAAAAGGATCAATGCAATGGAATTATGGTGTTGGTGAAGAATATTGAAAGTGCCATGGAATGCTAGAAGAGAAAACAGGCCTGTCTTGGAAGAAGTCCAACCAGAATGCTCTTTAGAAGCCAGGTGACTAGACTTTATCTGTCAAACTTTGGATACACTGTCAGGAGGGATTAGTCCCTGGAGAAGGAAAGACATCATGCATGACAAGTGGAGGGTCAGTGAAAAAGAGGAAGACCCCAATGATGTGGGTTGACACAGTGGCAGCAACAAGGGTTTAAACGTAAGAATTGTGAGGATGGCACAGGACTGGACACTGCTTCATTCTGTTGTGCATAGGGTTGGAACCATCTCAATGGCACCTAACAACAACAAAAGTTGCAGCATTTGTGACACTGTAGGATAAGCACAGGACTGTAAACCACAAGTTCAAACCCACCAGCTGCTCCCAACCTTGGAAATCCTATACAGGGTTGTTCTGAGTTGGAATCAATTGGACAAGCATAATAACAACTAAAGTAGTTATTCCATGCCAAGCATCGGATATATTTACATCACTTTATCTATACAGGAACTTTATGAGGTATGTACTATTACTGTCCCTGATTTAACTTGAAGAAGCTGAGGTTCTGGACACAGCATTGTTAGGTAATGACAACACTACCACTCAAACTGCAGCCTCCTCTTTCTCAAACATTTGTGCTTTCTAAACCACACTGCCCTCTTTGTGAGGGCATACTGGTCAACAGCACTAATAGTTTCATTCCTGCCAAGTCTAATCTGATCCTGGTCCACATCATCTATCCTCTTCAAGGAGCTTTGGTGGCACAATGGTGCTAGCTCGGTGGTTCAAACCCACCCAGTAGCTTCCTGGGAGAAAGAAAGGAAGATCTGCTCTCCTAAAGATTACAACCAAGAGAACCCTACGGATCTGTCCTGCTCTGTTACATGGGGTCTTTTTAAGCCAAAATAGACTTGGTGGCACCTTATAACAACAATATCCTCCTTCAGCAATGAAAAGCTGCCTGCAAACCAATGCGCATCAATAAAGTATGCATTGAATAAAGAAATTTAGAGATGTATAGGATTTAAAAAACAATTGTGGTAAATATATGAAGAGACTTCGAAGAGTTCATGGAAGAACTCTATTACCTTTCAATTCCATTTTTCCACAAACTTTTTGAAGCCTCCTTGTATATGTAAAACAATATTTGCCACTTCAGCATTCTTCTAAGACAGATTCATTCATTTTTCTGGCAGTTCATGGTATATTCAGTATTCTTTGCTGCGGGAAGCGCTTAACTCCCATTGTTTGGCACGGCTGCAGGGGGTGGGGTGGGGAAGAGACATATGTACAGCAAATGACTCTCAAAAGCTGGTCCCTATCTTCCCTTCAAGTTAACTCTGAATTTACTTGTAAAAATATATAATATGGCAATATTCACAGCCTTTCACTATGAATT
>NW_006411980.1:7434-9556 GCF_000296735.1 Chrysochloris asiatica
TAACATTTTAAAAAAGGTCTTTTGCAACAGATTTGTCCAATGCAATGCATCATTTAATTTCTTGACTACTGCTTCCATGAGCACTGATTGTGGAGCCAAGTTAAACGAAATCTAGACAACTCCAGTCTTATCTCTGCTCATGTTGCTTATTGGCCTTTTTGTGAGGACTTTACTTTTCTTCATGTTGTGATATAATCCACACAGAAGGCTGTGATCTTTGATCTTCATCAGTAAGTGCTTCAAGTCATCTTCACTTTGAACAAGAAAAGTTGTATCATCTGCATATCGCAAGTTGTTTTCAAGTCTTTCTCCAATCCTGATGCTACTTTCTTCTTCATATAATCCAGCTTCTCGGATAATTTGCTCAACATACAGATTGAATAAGTATGGTGAAAGGATACAACCCTAATAAACACCTTTCCTGATTTAATTCTGACTTGTTCTGTTCTGACTACTGCCTCTTGGTCTATGTACAGGTTCCTCATGAGCACAACTAAATGCTCTTAGTTTCTATACACTTTCTAGAGAATTCCAGAGAGTTCATTTAAGGGGTAAGCACTTCTTTGTGAACAATCAAGGAAAGCTTGTGATGACCTTGGTACTTGGGTGCAGTGTGCTCTCTGAGCAGGGTGCAAAGTCCTTTCAGAGAGAATGAGTGGAGACAAAGCTAGACCTCTCTCAGCACAGGAGGGCCTGAAGGTGAGAAGGGGTAGGTTCCATAATTTTCCTACCAGAGTGACACTTTTTCATGATTTGTAATTTGCTCCAAGGCCTGGCTAGCCCCATGCAAAGTGTTTCTGGAGGAGTTTACTTGCTTGTACTTAATTCACAAGTCTTACAAGAACCCCTTTCTCAGATAAGGCAGAGGAAACTGGAAAATTGATTCCAAACCACCACCAGAATCATTAAAAAAACAGATCCATCGAGTTGACCTCAATTCATGGTGACCCCACACCTAAGGTTTTCAGTCGCTAAATGTTCAGAAGGAGAAGACTAAGCCTTTTGTTTAAGGACTCGTACTTCCAAACTTTCACTAAATAGTCACACACGTGAACTATTTGCTATCCGAGGACTCTACAACTTTCATTACTCCTGGTGGTTATGTGCCGTGGAGTCGGTTCCGACTCATAGCAACCCTGTATAGGATTTCTGAGGCTGTCTATCTTCATGGGAACAGAAAGCCTCATCTTTCTCCAGGGGAACTGCCGGTAGTTTCCAACTACTGACCCTGAGATTAGCAATCCAACGCATAACCACTATGCTACCAGAGCTCCTTACCATTACTACTACCACTGCCATATTTAGAAAGTGACCCTTTTCTCTGGGCTGAAGGAGAAAATGTGGAGGCATTTCATCATTGTTGTTAGATGGGAGACACTGGGAAAGAGTTGTCTGTGGAGTATTGGGATCCAAGAAGAGAGATGAATGATGCCAAATTTCACCTCTCAGGCTTCTCAGACGTGGGTGGCAATTGAATGGAAATAGCAGCGTCATGCTAACTGTGGAGAGTCTCCTGGCTTCTCGACTCAGATGGGTGTGTGCGGATGTCTGAAAATTCCCAGTAGGACATGAGAATTAACGGAAAGAAACAGAGGTGGGAGTAGAGACAGGAGTTCTGTGGCTTGAACACAAGTGGTAATTCCCCACTGGAGGCTAACCCAGAGCAGGACTATTATAAATTTTGCTCTCTCTTCCCCCTTCCCCTGCCACTTCTTTCTCTTTGGAGAAAGTTCCCAATGGTTTGTCCTAATGAGAAAACAAACATACATTGTTTCCCTTCAAGTACATGGAAAACAACAACAACAACAAACACACGCAGAAAGTATGGAAGAAAGCAATTTCTTTTTCTTTGACACTGCCTTCCCTGTCACCCAAGTTGCATCATAGAATATTTATTATAGCATTAAAATCTTTTCTTGGATTTTTAAATTAGTAGTCTCATATGAGACCGACCTACTAAGAAGGAGCTCTGGTAGCGTAGTGGTTACGAATCAGGCGCTCAGTGTCAGCAGTTCGAAACTACCAACTGATCTGTGGGAGAAAGATGAGGCTTTCTGCTCCTGTAAAGATTTACAGACTCGGACATCCTGTGCTGGGTCACTATGAGAGGGAACCGACTCCA
>NW_006411981.1:0-1017 GCF_000296735.1 Chrysochloris asiatica
TTTTTTTTTTTTTTTCAGTCAAGATCCATCTGGCATCAGTAATGATAACCTACATTCCATGTCTTCTTCTGAATCCATCTTGAACCTCTGGAAGTTCTCTGTCAATGGATGGTTGCAGTCATTTTTGAATTATCTTTAGAAAAATTTTACTTGCGTTGATATTAATATAATCCAGTGATTTCTGCATTTTGTTGGGTCACCTCTCTTTGGAATGGGATAATTTTTAATAGCCAATGTCTAAATTGCTTGCACTTATCAACCCAGTATACCGAGAAGACCAATATGAAGAATCTTCCATTCTGGTTGGAATTTTGAGCAACAGCATCCATAACAAAACTCCAGTTTGTCAAATTGTAGCAATTTATGCTTGCCTACAGTATCACACATCTTTTCTTCATTTGGTCAGGTTCTGGTCAGCTCAGCCCTAGCCATCCAATCTAGGTCACATGGGTACTAGCTGCAAGTTTGGGAATTCACACATACCTCTCTGCACTTCAGACCAGCTGGCCCCTTCACTCTCAGCCTTAGTACTCAGGGGCTAGGCCATGAGTTCAGAAGTTCACACAACTTGCTAAACTTCAGATTAGCCAGCTCTACCTTGTCTCTCTCTCATCTTAAGGTCAATGGGTGCAGATGGAACATGTCCAGACTCAACCAGTTTCTTCATTGCTGCATTTCCCCCACTTCCACTCACAAGTAGATCCAAGTGGTCACCAGCGAACATACTAGACTTCTTGAGGGTTCTCTTTAGCTTTCAATCCTAGTAGGGATTTCCCCCTGAATTGCTATTGGTTCTCAATAATATTGTTATTGTTAAGTGCTGTTGAGTCAACTTTGACTCATAGCAATTCTGTGTAGGGTTTCCAAAGAGTGGCAAGTGGGTTTGAACCACTTATCTTGTGGTTAGCAGCCCACTGTTTATCTTACATCACCACACCAGGAGTCTTTATCATATGTTGTTGTTGTTGTTGTTAAGTGCCATTGAGTCTGTTCTGACTCATAGCAACCTTGTATAGG
>NW_006411981.1:1602-2283 GCF_000296735.1 Chrysochloris asiatica
GTTATTGAAAATACCATGGCTTGGATCAGGCACACTTTAGTCCTCAAGCTGACATCTTTGAACTTCAACACTTTAAAAAGGTCTCATGCAGCAGACTTACCTAATGCAACACATCATTTGATTTCTTTCTTTCTTTTTTTGGTCATAAACAATGGTGAACTTTATTAAAGAATAGAAAATACTCAGATCTTTTGAGGATTTTTGGACAAAGATCTGAATTGGCATCAATAAATTACAAGCTGAAGTTACATTGTGGTCTTCTTGTTAGACTTGAAGCATTTGGGGACAGGTAGCAAATTGAGTCCTGGCTCAAGTATGGTTCACAGTTCATCTGCTGGGACCATGATCCATCCAACGATCATGTGCCCAATACCCCAATGTTCAATTGAAATGCTTATCCTTGAAAGTTACAGAACACCCACCTTGGTTTCTTTTTTAAAAATGTTTTTATTGTTGATTGAGTAAAAATTTACAGGGCAGATAATCAGTTTTACACTCAATAAATCATACACCTTGCTTCATTACAATCATTATAATCCCCTCCATGTATCATCAGTTAACAGTATTTCTCTCTATCCACTACTGAATGCTGTGCTCTTTGATCTTTTTTTTTTTTTAATGTTTTATTGTGAATTATGTGATAGTTTACATGGGAGAATATTAGTTTTACATTCATTCTAT
>NW_006411981.1:2593-4179 GCF_000296735.1 Chrysochloris asiatica
TTTCTTCATAGAACCCAGCTTCTCGTATTATTTGCTCAGCATACAGGTTGAATAAGTATGGTGAAAGAATACAACTCTGTCGCACACCTTTCTTAATTTTAAATCATTCAGTGCTTGAACAACTGCCTCTTGGTCCATGTACAGATTCCTAATGAGCACAGTGAAGTGTTCAGGAATACTCATACTTCACAATGTTGTCCATAGCTTGTCATGATCCACACAATCCCATAGAATCCTTCAATATTTGAACTTGAGGCTTGAATTTTTCCTTCAATTCTGTCAGCTGAGTATATTCTTCCTTTTTTATTTTCTAACTGTAGGTCTTTGCACATTTCATTATAATGCTTTTCTTTTTCTTCTTGAGCTGCCCTTTGAAATTTTCTGTTCAACTCTTTTACTTTATCATTTCTTCCAGCTGCTTTAGCTTCTTTACTTTCAAGAGTAATATTTAACGCTTCTTCTGATGTGCATCCGGATCTTTTCTTTCTTTCCTGTTTTTCAAATGATTTTTTTTTTTTTTTTTCTTTTCTTCCTGTATGGTGTTCTTGATGTGATCCCATGTGTCCTTTGGTCTTTGGTTATTAGTGTTTAATGTGTCAAATTTGTTCTTGAGATGGTCTCTAAACTCAGGTAGGACATACTCAAGGTTGTATTTTGGCTGTTGTGGACTTGTTGAACTTTTCTTCATCATCAATATGAATGTGCATAGGAGCAATTGATCGTGTGTTCCACAGTAGGCTTCTGGCTTTGGTCTGGTTGATGCTATTCAGTACCTCCATTGTCTCTTTCTATAGATATATTTTATTTGATTCCTCTGCATTTCATCTGGTGAGGTTTACATGTAAAGTTTTATATTATATTATTGAAAAAAGGTATTTGCAGCAAAGAAATTGTTGATCTTGCAATTCTATCATGAGATTTCTGGTGCCATTTCTATCACCAAGGTCATATTCCAACTTCTGGTCCCTTCTCTTTGTTTCCAATCACCACTAATTATCAATGCTTCTCAATTTCAGACTGAAGTAGTTGGTAAAGTTCTTTAATTTCTTTATCATTGGATTTAGTGGTTGGTGTTTAAACTTGATAATAGTCATTTTAACTGGTCTTCTTTGTAGGTGTACAGATATTTTCCTATCACAGACAGCATTGTACTTCAGGCTACATCGTAAAAGGCTATTTTTGATGATGAATGCAATGCCATTTGTCTTAAATTTGTTGCTTCTGGCATAATAAACCATATGATTGTTCAATTAAAAATGTTTAATTACAGTCAATTTCATCTCATTAGGATACTTATCTTTTTGTTTCTGATGACTTCCAGTTTTCCTAGATTCCTATTTTGTACCTTTCGGGTTCTGATTATTAATATATATTTGCAGTGGTTTCTTTCCATTCTGAGTTGTGCTACAAAAGCAAATGAAGGTCTCCAAAGTTTATCTCTATCCATATCATTAAGGTCAACCCACTTTGAGGAGGCATTTTTTTCCACATGAGGACTCATCTTCCAGCACTATATTAGACAATGTTTCTCTGCTTTTCATAAAGTTTTCAGTGTGGCTCTGTGCGTTAATGTGCCAGACTGCAAA
>NW_006411981.1:4954-6561 GCF_000296735.1 Chrysochloris asiatica
AGAGTGCTCCTTAGAAGCCAGGATGGCCGGAGTTCATCTCTCATACTTCAAGCTTATTGTTAGGAGGGACCAGTCCCTGAAGAAGGACATCATGCTTGGTAAAGTGGAGGGTCAGAGAAAAAGAGCAAGACCCCTGATGAGATGGAATGGCATAGTGGCAACAACAACAGGCTCAAGCATATCAACAATTGTGCGGTTGGCACAGGACCAAGCAGTATTTCATTCTGTTGTCCATAGGGTTGTTATGAGTTGGTACCCACTCAACAGCACCTAAAAACAGCTAGCAACAACAGATGAGACCATAGCCAAGAAAGGTGTGTCCTAAAGCTAAGCACTTCTGACTTCTAAAAAGAACAGATTAGACCCAGGAAAAAAGCACCAATAATGGAAGATAGATGCCATGTGAAGTCTGTCAAGAACAGAGGACCACTTGGACTACAGAAGCTGAAAGTGAATAAGTAGGGTCTTCCCCTAAAGTTGACAGAAAGAGACTTCCTCTAGTGCTGGTGCCCTGAATTCAAGTTCCATGTGTTCCCAACTCCCCCTTTCTACTAGGAGATTCTGTTCTGAAGAATAAAATGTTTACTGGTTTGTTCTCTTCCCCAGAGCTAAAGGAGAGGAAGACATTACATAAACCTTTTTGAAGACTGTGCTGGTTCTCTAGCAGACTTTTTCATTCTTTAGTAAATCGTGATTGAGTACCTGCCAGGTGCCTGCTGGGATGAAGATGCATTAGATGCACAGCCTTCAGCTTTATTAGTAAAGGGTGACAGATAAATGACATTTATCAAATGTCAGCAACAAGAAACACAGGACAAAGGTAGGGAAAGATGGATTTACCTGAACAAGAAAGAGTGGGAGTCAGAAACAACTTAATTCATGTCTTTGCAGACCACTGCAAAGATATGGCCTCACAACATATTCTTAGCACAACGGTGGAGTGGGATGGAGTGGCGAACAGAGAAGTGGTTTGTGGACACTAAAGTGAAGCCTTGTTCTATGTATTGAGGAGGGCACACTAGCTCTATACAAATTCTACACCTAACCAATGAGTGACTAACTGCTTACTTTTGAGCTGATTCCAACTCAAGGTGACTCTATGACTGTCAGAGTAGAACTGTACTCCATAGAGTACTTAATGGCTGATTTTTCAGAAGTAGAACACCAGATCTTTCTTTTGAGGAACCTCTGGTAGACTAACATCATCAACCTTTAAGTTAGCAGGTGAGCTCACTAACTGAGCCATCAAGGGACTCCTTCTGCTGTTAGGTGCTGTGGAGTCAGTTCTGACTCATGGGAACCACATGTCCAACAGAACAAAACACTGCCTAGTCCTGCCCCAGCCTCATAAACTTTTTAGCATGAGCCCATTATTGCCACTACTGTATTGATCCATCTTTGTGAGGGTCTTCCTCTTTTTCGCTGACCCTCTGTTTTACTGAGTATGATGCCCTTCTCTGCCGATAGCATGATAAAAGTACATGACACAAAGTTTTGCCATCCTCACTTCTAAGGAGCATCTGGGTGTACTTTTCCAAGAAAGATGTGTTCATTCAATTGGCAATTCATGATATATTCAGTACTCTTCACCAACACTAACATTCAAA
>NW_006411981.1:7441-9477 GCF_000296735.1 Chrysochloris asiatica
AAGGAGTTCTGGTAGTGTAGTGGTTATGAGTCAGGCTGCTAACATCTGTTTGTTGAAGCATATTAATTGATATTCCATCAATTCCTGGAGCCATGTTTTTCACTAATGTCATTGCAGCTTCGACTTCTTTCTTCAATACTCTCGCTCTTTTTTAATGCTTTTATTGTGAATTGAGTGATAGTTTACATGGGAGAACATCGGTTTTGCACACAACCAATTGTATTTTGTTTCAATGCAATGATAACAATTCCTTCCCTAAACCATTGGTTAATAGTATTTGTCTCTATTCCCTCTGTTTGTTTGTTTTCCATGTGCACAAAAACATGCAGGAATATATAATTGTTTAAACAACCAAAGGGCACATTTTGCAAGCCAGCCTCCTACCCATCAGCACACAGCCTTTCTCTTTCCATAAGTCTAGAGTCCTCAGCTGCTCTATCTCTCCATGTCCTCATCTCTGCCTCCATTTCTGGTGTGGCTCTTCTCTGGATAGGGTCTTACATTCCACTCATGCTCTTCTCCCTTGATGGTCCTAGGGTCCTCTGTTCCTGGAATGTAAGATTAGCTACTCCTCCCTTTAGGTTACAAAACTTCTACCTTTACAGTTCGTGACAATTGCAATTAGTCATGATAACAATTACTCACTATTGAATCATAAGAATCTTAATCCCAACTAATTTCACCAGAGCCATCTAAACAAGATGAAAACTATTCAGTTAGGATTCTACCTTCCCCTACACACTCTGAAACTAAACTCCCTCTTGAAAACTTGTAAGTCAGGCACTTTGTGCCTTTACAGCCTCCTCCCCCCTCAACTCATTTTAAGTAGCCAATGTCTAAGTTGTCCATCTCTATCAATTCTGTATTAATAGGGACTAGGCTTAGTCTTTGATGTGAAAATATTTCCTTCTCAGTTGGTATTTTGAGCTACTACATTCATAATTAATTATAGGTCAAGTTCATCAAATTGTAGCAATTTATACTTGCTTCCTGTATCAAATTTTTTGTTTTCCTCTAGTCGAGTTCTGATCATCAAGTCATCCAAACTAGGTCAAATGGGCATTATCTGCAAGTTGGGTGTTCTTGGGCATCTACTTTCACTTCATATCAGCTGGACTGTTCACTCTCAACTCTAGCCCATCATGGCTAGGTCAGTGTCCATGGGCTCAGGAGTTCTCAAGTCTCCCCAAACTTCAGACCAAGCAGCCCTTCCTTCTCTCTCTCTCTTCTCAAAGTAGACAGTAATCTATCAATAGTAGACCAACGGGGTCACCAAAAAGCTTACATGTCTGTTCCTGTGCTCCCTTTGATATTCAGTCTTGGAAAGGGGCTTGTCCTGAAGGGACTTCATTGCTTGCCTTGATGGCTCCCAGGCAAACAGCTTGCTTGTCCTTGTAATATCCAAACTATCTGCTACTTTTGTTTTTGTTTTTTTCCTGCTGGCCTTTCTTTCAAAAATTATCTTCTGTTCCTCTAGCCACTCTGGCCTGGCCTTCATGTCCTTTCAAGTGGGACTGTCTCATCTCAGAAAGTTCTGGATGGGACTCAGGATTCCACTTAAGGTCCTATACATTACAAAGGTTCTGCAAAAAGCCTATTTTCCTGAGCAAGTTGTTTAGAACCGCTTTTAGGTATGCTGATCAGTTACAGGCTAAAGGCAGGCTTTTAAGTTTTCTGTTATCATGTTTTCCAATATTCCTTTCTATCCCACTCAAATGTCCATTTTACAATAGTAGGCAAGGGAAACCAATATCCATAATACAGTCAAGCATCTTAATGTTGTTGTTGTTAGGTGCCATCCAGTCGGTACCAACCCATAACGACCTTAAACACAGCAGAACTAAACACTGCCCGATCCTGGGCCAGCCTCACTATTGATGCTGCCACTTGGCCAGTCCATCTCGCTGGGGGGTCTTCCTCTTTTTCTCTGACCCTACACCTTACCAGACATGATATCCTTCTCCAGCAACTGGTCACTTCTGACACTGTGTCCGAAGTATGAGAGACGAAGTTTGGCCATCTTGGCCTCCAAGGAG
>NW_006411982.1:0-9362 GCF_000296735.1 Chrysochloris asiatica
TCTGCTTCTGTTTTTTAGGCATATTCAGGGGTTATCTGTGGGATGGGTATGTATTTTGGTATTTTTATGCTTTCTGATTGCCTCCAGGTAGATGTGATCAGGAAATGGGCTTCCCTATCCACTCTTCTTCTTGAGAAATTTCAAGATGCCACTGTTGGTCGTTTTGACGTAATTTAGGATTTAATTTTTGGCCTATTTCCTTTTTTGTCTGCCTGTCCTGCTCCACAATCCCCATTCAGGCCTTTTTTCTAGTTATAAACAGTTCAGGGCCGGCTGTGGCCATTTGGTTTTAATTGGAAACTGTCTGTTTAAATTTCAAGGAGATCTGTGCGCATGCGTAGTAGAACTATCCGAATGTGGGGCTACGGTGTCCGCTAGCTCAGACACCCCTATATTCACCAGAATGCAGGTGCACAGACAGCAAAGGACCAATGACCAGATATCAAAAGAAAAGAATGTCCACACCTTTATCTCCGTGGTTCTGTCAGGTGTCTGTGGCTGCACTGATCCTTCCCCGGCTTGGTCTCACCCAAGATGGTGGCTCCTGGAGCAGCTGAGCGTCTTGAATTAGAAAGCAATGGATTTCTTGCTTCTGCTACAAATTCCCCTGTCTGTAAGCCTTCTTAATATTCCTTTATATGTGGTTCAGAGTTCTGGGACCATCCCCTGAACCTGCTTGGTCCTGTATTCTGCGTTGTTTTTGGCGGAGCTCCCTACTAAACTTCCACCCGATCCACCATCTTGTTTGTTCGGCCCCCTCATCTTACTTTCTTGTTACCACCACCAACTCCTTCATGGGTCCTACCACCGCCCACTTTTGGAACTCCATCAGGGTCTGGGATTTAGGATCTGACTGTGTATACAGCAAGGCATCTGAGATCAAGATAGCCTTGTAAGGCATCTTTACTAAATACTTAACACGTACACGGTTCCAGGTGGCTAATTAGAACGTCTAAGCGCAATCCTTGCTTCAAGCAGAATGAGACCTCCACTCATGAGTCTCATGCCTGACTTTGTGGAACCTTCTCCACTCTTTGTGATTCTCAGTGCTAGTTTATTCCAGGGCTGGGGAGGGTAGTATGGGGCTGGCACTGGAGCTATACAGGGATGACCTTGATTCTCCAACTTTTCCCGCCCCCTCCACCCCCCCCAACCCCATTCCCTCCCCTCCTCTGCTCTGCAGCGTGGCCAAGTGCCTGGGTGCGAAGACAGTGGCCAAGGGGGCTCTAGCGTGCACGAAGGAATTCACCATCCTGTCTGAGGTGGTGGAGGATGTGGAGGCCGTGGATGCTGTGCAGCGCTTCCTGGGTGAGTGAGCAGAGCCCCTGCCCAGGGTCAGAGACCCTCTAAATTTCTCACTCATCTTTATCCTCAGCACCTGGTGCAGGGCGGGACATGTAGTAGTTACAAAATAAGTGCACACTGAGGTGATGGAAAGGTGGATGGAGTGAGGAAGGAGCGTATCCTGCTGTCTCTAGTCTTCAGGATATTGCACATGCTGTTCCTCCCTTCAACATGCCTATCCCTGGCCCTGCTGTAGTACTGTAAGATAAGCACTAGACTGCTAACTGCAA
Source organism: Chrysochloris asiatica (assembly GCF_000296735.1). Lineage (NCBI taxonomy): Eukaryota > Metazoa > Chordata > Mammalia > Afrosoricida > Chrysochloridae > Chrysochloris > Chrysochloris asiatica. Next base: position 1,575 of record NW_006411982.1, read on the forward strand.
GGTTGGCAGTTCGAACCCACAAGCCACTTCTTGGAAACCCTATACAGGGTTGCTATAAGTCAGAACCAACTTGATGACATTAACAACAAGGTATACTCTGCTTCTTCCAGGAAGCCCTCCCTGCCTGGATTTGAGGGCTCCCATGTACCAGCCCATCTGTTGTTCATAACTATCTGAGTCTTAACTGTCTATATGTCACTAGACTGTGAGCTCTGTGAGGTGGGGACTCATGTGTTGTCTTGACTATTGTGTCTCCAGGGTCTTCCTAGTATAGGGTATGGCAGAGAGTAGGGCTTGGAAAATATTTGCTGAATGAATGTATGAGTGAGTGGAAAGGATAGATGGATGTGGATTGAAGAGTGGATAAATTGATGGGGTCATGGATTGGTGAATGATAGAGAAATGGACAGATGGATGGATCTATTGATTAATGGACATATTGATGAATAGATAAACAGTCAAACGACAGCTAAGGGGATGGATGGGTGGAAGAATGGACAACATTGATTGATGGACACATTGATGGATGGACTGACAGTCTAATGATGGATGAGGATGAATGGATAGATAGATGGGCAGATTGATGGATGGGCAGAAAGTCAGACATATGATGGATAGTGAGATGAATGGATGAATGAATGGCTAGATGGATGGATGCATGGATGATGGATGGATGGATGGATGGATGGATGGATGGATGGATGGATGGATGGATGGATGACTTCATGGACTTGTGGTGACCAGACCTGCTGAGCAGTAACTGATTCTTTGTCCCTTTTTCGCCTCTCCCCCACCCCTTCTTGGGCAGATGATGAACGTATGTTGGTGGAGCCTGCCTGCGGGGCAGCCTTGGCTGCCATCTACTCAGGTGTCCTGGGACGACTCCAGTCTGAGGGCCGCCTCAGCCCCTCACTGGCCTCGGTTGTGGTCATCGTGTGTGGAGGCAATAGCATTGATAGTCAGGGGCTCCAGGCCCTAAAAGCCCAGTTGGGATAGAGCTAAGGGATCTGGCTAAGGAGGGCGAGTCAGGCCCAGGAACCCCCAAGGCTCATGGTAATCCTTGTAGCTGGCTGAGAGGGATGTCTGAGCTGGCAGACAGCAGCGGAAGCATCTGTGCTTCTATGCCAGCCACCTCCTATAGGAAGCCCTCCTGAACACTCCATTTGGGTCTGCTTCAGCCCTGGCTAATAAATCCTTTCTGAGTTGAGTGTGTAACTCCTGTGGATCTAGTCTTTCCATGAACTTGTAGAAGGTGCACACACACGATCACAGAGGCAGGCTCTGTGATAAAGTGACTTCACTTCAGGTGGCACAGGTTGACCTCAAAGGCTTGAAAATCCTTATTTGCCAAAGGAACCCAGCCATACTGAATGCCTACAAGGACTTCCCTTATCTTAGTCCCTGCTCAGGTTGGCCAGGCCTGTCACTTTGCAGACCTGGGTAGCCAAGGACAATGATCACCAGTGGTCATCGAGGGCTTGCTATGTGCCAGAAGTTCTACCAAGAGCTTTCTGCTTGTTGCCTTCTTGAATGTTCCAAAAGGTACTTGAAGTAGGAACCATTATTATTATCCCTTTAACTTATGAGGAAATTGAGGCATAGGTTCTGTAACTTGCCTGAGACCCAGCCAGGGCTCAAACTCTGCCAGCTTCAATTCACTCTGGTGCATTGACTTCGGCTTTCTTGGTGTGGGGTGAAGTGGTAGTGGGACATTGGGAGTAGGACCCTAGGTCAATCTGGACACACCTGTGGGTCACACAGTGCGTTAGGTCCTGGGTATGGCTTTAAGCCTCTCCCATCTCTGTGAAGCGCTGGTTGTCTAATTGGTTACAAATTGAACCGCTAAATGCAGGGTGAGCAGTTCAAATCTACCAGCTGCCCCATGGGAAAAACTCGAGGCTTTCTGCTCCCGTAAAGATTTACAGCCCCAGAAACCCTATACAGGGTATCCATGAGTCAGAATCAATTCTAGGCACACAACCACGGGTACCACCATCCCAAGGAATGAGATGGAAAATTAGAATCTTTGGGAGCCACAAGGGGGCAGCAAAGCGTCTTCTATGGGAAAGACTGGCTCCAGGCAGAAAGGCCCTCCCCTTGGGTCTTCCTTTCCTCTCTCCTCCCTGGGGTCTTCAACCCAGGTAGTGGAGCTGAGGTCTACTGGCCTGGGGTGGAGAAGGCTTGTCCAACTCCTCACTGTCCTTTTGGGAAACAAGACAACAGAGAGTGTGTAACCCATCCAGGGCCACACAGTCTATCAGAGAACCTAGGTCCTGTCCAGAATCCTCTCTTCTGCCTCATGCATACTGTGTGATCACAGTCAAATGCACTCCCTTCTCTGTGCTATCCCTTCAACCTCCTTTCCTTTGCCCAAACTGCTCCTTCCACCAGGTACCACCTCACCTATGTGGATGGTTTGACCTTCTTCTGCATCTCCCAGATCTCTTGGTTCACTCTCTCTTTGACCCCAAACATAGCCTTCAAATACCTGAGTTCCAGTCAGGGTTCCTTGAGGTTGTATGGTGTGAATTCTCCAGGAGAGGCTAAGAGCCCCAGAGCTGGACTCAGCCAGACCTGAGCCTCAACTCTGATCCAACTTAAGAGCTGCTGGCCATGAGCAAATGAAGTGTCTCTTAGTGCCTCAGACTTCTCATCTGCAAAGTGGGTTGTTTCAGGATCATTACTGTGGACCCAGCATATGTAGTTTACCAATATATGTTATTGTGGGTTGCGCCAAGTCCACGCCCTACTCATAACAACTCCATGCACAATAGAATGGAATACTGCTCAGTCCCACATCAACCCTGTGAGCAGTTGGAGATCTGACATTGTGAGCCATCATAGGATTTTCATTGGCTGCTTTTCGAAAGTAGATTGCCAAACCTTTCTTCCTAGATCATCTTAGTTCTTACTATTTCCTGAGCTCTCCTCCCCCAACAGTAGGGAGTATGGGAAGGAACTAGAAATTATGGAACATACACTGTATGCTATAAAGAGCCCTAGTAGCACTATAGGATAAGCACTGGACTGCTAATCACAAGATCAGCAGTTCAAATCCACCAGCTGTTCCTTGAGAGAAGAATAAGATGTTCTACTCCTGTAAAAATTTACAGCCTCAAAAACTCTATACAGGGGTCACTGTGAGCCAGAAACTAACTTGATGTCAGTGGGGTACTATGATCTATGGAGTTGACTAGTCATTTCATTGAATCCCCACAATAACTCATGTGGAAGATACTATTATTTTCCTCATTTTACAAATGAGGAAAGTGAGACTGAACAACTTAACTCCAGGCCATGCCACTAGACTGGTATATAAAATACAGAGGCATGTGTGTGACCACTCTGTTCTGTGCCTTGCTTTTGCTCAAGCCTCATCGCTGCCTGTGTTGCCCTCTATGCTTCTAAACTCTACACACTCTTCAGAGCCCAGTATGAGGGTAGCCTTCTCTAGGAAGCCTCCTTGAATTACCTTAGCGAGTGATGCTCTTGCCCCCAGCCCAGTTGAGTGATAGAGCACACCCGCGTCCCAGGTGCTCTGCCCACGGCCTCACCTTGTTGCCTGCCCTCCTGGGAGCCTTCTCAGCTGCTGTTTGTCCCTCTCCTGCTCTTAGCAAGGGGGAGATAAGAAGCTGAGGGGCTGTTGACCATGTCCAGATAACACAGGTCAGTGAGCTTAACTTGATCTTTCCTGGTGGCTCCCAGGGCACATGGATATCAGGCAGACACGCACGGGGAGAGAGAAGAGATGAACTGTAGACTTGATGTAGCAGGGGGCATTGAGGGTCTTGAGACACCACTTGGTCTCCTGGGAGTTTTCAACTGGGAGACTGGGGAGTTGAGGAGGAGGGCCGTGGAGCAGGGGCCTCCTGTGTTTGTCTATGCTGCTTGGAGAACACCTGCAAACTCGGCTGCCAGGTGTGTGTACCTGCCTGAGATATGCGCTACCTCCCTTCCCTCCTCCAGCTGGGGCCACTTTCTGGATCCCTGCGAGTTCTACCACCTGAGGCTCCTAAGACCCCTGCTTCCTGGGGCTTTACCTCACCCAGCCCTTCACCCCAGCCATAGCACCAACATGACCAGGAGGTGTGGAGTCCAGCCCAGGCAGGGCAGGAACATGGGACGGGAGTCTAGAGTCAGACAACTGCTGCCCCTCCTCCACAGCCTGGGCCAGTGGCAGGCCTACTATAGAACATCCACCTCATCACATGCTGACCCTCGTGTTCGGAAGTACCGGCTAGACTGCCTTGTCATCCCAAGTTGTGTGTTTGGGGGGGAGGGATTGGGTGTGTGTCTGCATGCATGTGTGTTCCATGTATGTGCATGTGGGATAGGAGAGTGTATTCACACTCAGTTGTTTTTCATGGAACAAACCAGCTCATGGTAACCCCATGTGTGTCAGTGGAGAACTGTGCTCCGCAGGATTTTCAACAGTTGAGTTTCTGGAAGTAGATTACCAGGCCTGTCTTCCAAGGTACTCTGGGTAGACTTGAACCTCCAACCTTGAGGTTAGTGACTGAGCACGTTATCCATTTGCACAACTCAGGGATTAACTGAGCGACACATAAAGGCAGCCAGCCTCCTGGCCTACAGGTAGGAAAGCTCTGGTGCTATTCCTGATCCAGAGCCCCTTGTGGGATTTAACTAGGGTCAGGCTCTACCCAAACTGTGCCTGTGCCCAGCTTCCCTGCTCCTCCTGGTCTCACCTCCTACCCTACCCCCGCCCCCCCAATAAATCACGTGCTCAGAATTCCCATCTCCAGTGCAGCTTGTCGAACCCAGCCTACCTGGACCCTCTCTCCTGTCTCCCCTTGTCCCATTGCCCTGTCCCTTCCTAGTGTTTGTGCTTTTTAAACTCTACCAAAAATGTCACCGGCAGGTTTCTTGCCCTGCTTCCAAACTCCCTGATAAATTCCACTGGCTGGGCGACCCCAGGAGAGGTTTTCTGGAGCAAGGAACCCCATAAATCACCCTGCTGTCACTCCAGCGTGGGCAATATCTTATGTAAAAAGGTGTTTCCTGGGAACGCCACAGGCAGGAGAATCCTATTACAAGCCGCCCCATTAATTATAAAGAGTCAAGTCGACCCTTTCCTGCAATTTTTTATCTTAAGTCCGAAAACTGATTACCTTCACCAATTCTTCCCCTTCCAAAAAAAAAGGAAAAGAAAAAACCCGAAAGAATAAAATAAATGTTTGAACAAAACAAATGCCAAAGTTTCCCCATTTAGGGGCGAACAAGTGGGGAGAGTGAGTAGAAATGGCTGTTTTCTTTCTTTCTTTTAACACAGAACTGATTGTTTGTTGTCTCTCCTGGCCTCCTCAGTCCTTGGAGGTGGGTGCCATTAGACCCATATGACAGGTGAGGGAAATTGAGCTTCGTCTGAAGTTATATGGTTTGTGCTTCTGAGATGATGGGCCCTTTGCCATGGAGTTGACTGTGAATTATGGCCACCTGTGTGCATCAGAACAGACTTGTACCCCATTGGGTTTTCAGTCTTTGGTTGATTTTTCAGCAATAGATTGCCAGGACTTTCTTCCAAGGTACCTCTGGGTAGACTTGAATCTCCAATCAGCTGCTGAGCACATTAACTGTTTGCACCACCCAATGACTCCTCTGAGATTCTGGGGGTGGAGTAGAAAGCAATATGGGTTCAATCCTCATCTGCTGCTTCTAGTGAGGGCTACAAGTAGGTGAATTAACCCTCTGAGCCTCAGTTTTTTCTTCTGCAAAACGGGAAACAAAAACATCTCTGGCAAGATTCCATGGAGAAGATGGGCGCTCATGGATACCAAGGACACAAATCAGTAATGTCCCTCACCAGGTCTCCCCAGAATCTCACTGCTGCTCATCCTGAGGCTGTATATGCCACCCGGCCAACTTCCCCACCGGAAGCCAGAGTCATCTAAAACAAGTCTGAGGGAGGTCTTTGCAAGCCCGTGCTGAAACCCTCCCCCAACATCCATTGCATTTAAGTTAAAGGGCCAACCTCTCATCTTGGTCTACGGGGTCCTGTACCATCTCGTTTCAGCTCCCGCCCCACCCACCCTGCCTCCCCAGGCTTCCTAGAAGTCTTCCAGCTTGTTCTCATCTCAGGGCCCCTGTCTAAGCTGTTCCCTTTGCCTGGTACACTCTTTCCCCAGATCTCAACAAAGTCAGTAGTTTCTCCTCAGTTAGGCTTGGCTCTCAAATGTCACCTCAGAGGAAACCTCCTGGCCCAACCACAGGCTGCCCCTCAGGGCTGTGAGCAGGAGGAAGCAAGAGAGACCGAGCTCCGGGTGCAAACGCTGCTCTAACAGAAATACCACAGTGGATGGCTTTAACACAGAGAGAGTCATTCTCAAAGGTAGTTGTGAAGGTGAAGTGCTCTCCAATCGGTTCTGATTCATGGTGACCCTCTTACAGTTTGCTGTTCTTGTACCATCCAGTTGTTTCCAGCTCATAATGACCTTGTACAGGGTTTTCAAGGGGCAGTTGTGGATTTGAACTGTGGACCATGTGGCTAAAATCCAAATTCAGAGCTTCAGCTCTAGGGAAAGGCCTTCTCTCTCTGTCAGCTCTTGGGGGAGATGCTTGTCTCTTTAAGCTTCTGCCCCTGAGCCATGTTCATGTGGTTTGGCATCTCTTCCCCATCTCTGCTTCCCTCATTTGCTCATTTTGAGTCTTTTATATCTCAAAAGAGATGGACTTGACACATACCCTACACTAATCCTGCCTTGTTAACATATCAAAGACAACTTGATTCTCACATTACAACCACAAGTATAAGGGTTAGGGTTTACAACACATATTTGGGGGGAACACAGTTCAATTCATAGCAAGGTATATCCCGAAATTCAGTAATTGAGACAAATAGTATTTATTGTTGAGTCACTTCCGATTCATTAATGACCCTGTATAGGATTTCTGCTCCTGCAAATTTTTAAAAAATGTTTTATTGTGAATTAAATGAAGGTTTACAGAGCCAATCAGTTTTGCATTCAACACATCATACACTTCATTTCATTACAATGATTGCAATCCCTCCATGTACCATCAGTTAGGTGATTCTTTAAGGTTTTTATTGTGGATTGAAAGTTTACAGAACATATCATCAGTTTTACATTCGACAAATCATATACCTTGTTTCATTATAATGATTATAATCCCCTCCATGTACCATCAGTTAACAGTATTTCTCTCTATCCACTTTAGCTTTTAAAAACAAAACAAAAAAAAGCCACTCAGGCATATATAATAATTGACATCTCCAAAGGGCACCTTCTGCAAGTCTGCCCCCTGGCCACCAGTTCTTAGTCCTTCTCTTCTTAGTTGATGAATCTAGAGTCCTCAGCCGCTCCCCCTCTCCATGCCCCCATCTCTGCCTCCATCTCTGGCCCTGCTGCTTCTCTGAATAAGGTCCCGCCCGTATTCTGTTTGTGCGTTCCTCTCTTGATGGTCCTAGGGTCCTCTGTTTCTGGACTGTAAGATTAACCACTCCCCTGTTTTTGTTACAAAACTTCTACCTTTACAATTGTGACAGTCGCAATTAGTCATGATAACAATTATTCACTATTGAATCTTACGAATCTTGTCCCCATCTCTTTCACCAGACCCATCTAGACAAGATGACAGCTATTCAGTGGGGAATCTTTCTTTCCCCCCCATACTCTTAAACTAAACTCGCTCTTGAATCCTTGTAAGCCAGTCACTTTGTGCCTTTATTGCTCACTCATTTTAGGTAGCCAATGTCTAAGTTACCCGTCCCTATCTACCTTGTGCACAGAGGGGATAGCATTGATACTTGAT
>NW_006411983.1:0-3552 GCF_000296735.1 Chrysochloris asiatica
GAACTGAAATGTGATTAATCATTCAAAACAGGACATAATGATTCACAGGAACAACTTTTAAGATATTTTCATAGTGTTTCTTAACAATCTAACATTTTTATTTTTACAGAAAAAAGGTTCAATCAAGCAGTTATATATTAACTTTTAGGCTTCAATGATCTAGAGCAGTGACGTGCGGTTTCTCAAGGATACTTAACATAAAGCAAGGTTCCTGAAAGGAGCCAAGCTGTCTCTGTACACTTTGCAAACTTTTGTTTGTGAGCAAGATCTCAGGCACCGGGCTTCATTTATCTATATCTAAAATGCTACATTGTTCTTAATTATCACATTCCTATATACTTTCAGGAGGAAGGAGAGCATCTGGGTTAAACTGATTATATTCAGAGGTGGTTTAATGGGGATGCCACTATTATCCTCTAATCCAACATTCCTAGAATTTACCATTCTACTTTATTTACCAACCTTGGGTAGTTTTTCTCTAAAAACCTTTTCTCATATTCCCAATATACCTGTTCCTGGCCTTTGTGAATTATCTGAGGACACTTTTACTGCCTCGGCTCTAAAAAGGGGTTTCAAACCCATTATTATTCATGGATATCAAATATAACTGAATAATCAAATAAGGAGCAGTTCTGACTTCCATCCCAGGTGGCTATCTCTTGTTCCTCAGAAAGATTTGTTCCCAGGACTCCATGCACTGCCAACACAGTGGAGGCATTAAGAGAGGCATTGTAAAACAAAGCATTTTCTCAGAAGCTACAATTACTGGACTTAGAAGCATAGAATGAACAATATTAGGACCAAAGAAAATTATACAGAGGTCGCCAACCAGTGAGTTCACAAAAACCAATGAACCCGGGACATCAGGAGGTCACTTCCTTGGCCCTCAGGGTCCATGGCTCGTAATCCTGAGAAGGGCCCCGGGGTTGGATTTTCATCCATGTTGTCACAGGGCTACAATGTCTCAGTACTTGCATATATCCCCAACAATATATCATTGTTGTTTTGATTTGCCTCTCTAATGGCTAGTGATCATGAACATTTCTTCATATGTTTGTTGGCTACCTGGATCTCCTCCTTGGTGAAGTGTCTGTTCATGTCCTGTTCCCATTTCTTAATTGGGTTATTTGTCTTTTTCTTGTAGATGTGTTATAGTTTCCTATATATTTTAGAAATGAGTCTCTGATGTGTCCTTGCAAAAGATTTTTTCCCAGTCTGTGGGTTCCCTTTTTACTATTTCAGTGAAGTTTTTTGATGCACATAAGTGTTTAATATTTAATATGTCCTAAGGAGCTCTGGTAGTGTAGTGGTTACAAATCGGTTTGCGAACTGCAAGGTAAACAGTTCGAAACTACCAGCTGCTCCATGGGAGAAAGATGAGGCTTTCTGCTCCCATAAAGATTTATAGCCTCAGAAACCCTGTTCAGAGTCGCTATGGGTCGGAACTGACTCAACGGCAATTAACAACAACAACTCATCTATATTGGTTTTTTTGTGTGTGCACTATTTTTGTTTGTGCACTTTAAAAAATTTGTGGTAGTCTTTATATGCCCTGAATTACTGCCCTCACATTTATCCCTATTTTTTCATTGATGATCTTCATAATTTTGGGATTCACATTTAGATCTTTAATCCATGTTGAGTTCGTTTTTGTATAGGGCATGAGGCAAAGGTCTTGTTTCAGTCTTTACACATATCGTTTTCCCATTCTGCTAGCACCATTTATTAAATAGACTGTCTCTTTCTCATGCAATATGCCTAGGCACTTTGTCAAAAATCATTTGGCTGTATGTGGTTGGGTTAATTTCTGGATTCTCGATTCTGTTCCACTGATCAATGTATCTTTCATTATACCAGTAGCAGGCTGTTTTGACCACTGTAGCCATGTAGTAAAGTTTGAAATCGGGTAGTGAGAGACCTCCAAACTTGCTCTTCCTTTTAAGCAGTGCTTTGCTTATCCTGGGTCTCTTTCCTTTCCATATAAATTTAGTAAGTGTCCTTTCCATCTTTTTGAAGAATGTTGTTGGAATCTGGATTGGGATTGCATTGTATGTGTACATAGCTTTTAGCAGTATTGACATGTTCACGATGTTGAGTCTTCCTATCCAGGAACATGGTATGTTCTTCCACTTCTGTAGGTCTCTTTCTTTTTCTTTTTTTTAAATTTTATTGCGAATTATGTGAAAGTTTACATGGGATAACATTAGTTTTACATTCATCTTATTGTATATTGTTTCATTGCCATGGTTACAATCCACTCCACACATCACCAATCAATGAAAGAGCGCATCCTATAAGCCTGTTCCTGCCCACCTCCTCACCCCTGGTCATCAGTACACAGCCCCTCTTTCTCCCTGGGTCCTGAGTCCCCAGCTGCTCCATCTCTCCAAGCCATCATTTCTGCCTCCGTCACTGGGATCGCTGCCTCTCTGAGTAGGTTCCGATCTCCGCTCTTCTCCCTCCATGGTTCCAGGGACTTCCGCTCCCTGCCTGCAAAGCCAATCACTCCCCTCCTTGCCACAAAATGCCCACTTTTACATTTACAACCTTCACAATCCATCCTGGTATTATTCAACCTTATATCACAAGAGACCTATCTCCATTTCCTTTAATCAGTCCCACCTAGACAGATTGGATACTACTCAGTGGAGATTCTACCTTGCTCCACGCTCTCTGGATCAAGGTTTCCTCTGGTTTCTTGTATTAGTGTTTTGTAATTTTCTTTGTATAAGTCCTTTGTTTCTCTGGTTATGTTTATTCCTAAATATTTCATCCTTTGTGTGCCTATTGTAAATGGTATTGCTTTCCTAATTTCCTTTTCATCGCTATCGCTGTTGCTATAGAGAAATCGAACTGATTTTTGTATATTGATCTTATACCCTGTCACTTTGCTGAATCTTTTGACGAGGTCTAGTAGCTCTTTTACTGAGGATTTCTATGTATAGGATCATATCATCTGCAAATAAGGAGAGTTTTACTTCCTCTTTGCCAATTTGGGTGCCTTTAATTTCTTTATCATGCTGTATAGCTCTGGTTAAAACTTTCAGCATGATATTGAATAGGAGTGGTTATAAAGGGCATCCTTGTCTGGTTCCTGTTCACAGGGGAAAGGCTTTCAGTTTCTCTCCATTGAGAATGATGTAGGCTCTTGGTTTTGTATATATGCTCTTGATTATGTTGAGGAATTTCCCTTCAATTCTTACTTTGTTGACTGTTTTTTATCAAGAATGGATGTTGGATTTTGTCAAATGCCTTTTCTGCCTCAATCAATATGATCATGTGGTTCTTTTCTTTTTTCTTATTTATATGATGGCTTATGTTGATTGTTTTCCTGATGTTAAACCAACCTTGCATCCCTTTTTGTAACCCATGTGGTCATGATGTATTATTTTTTTGATGTGCTTTTGGATTCTGTTGGCTAGGATTTTGTTGAGAATTTTTGCGTCTATGTTCATGGAGAAAGATGAGGCTTTCTACTCCCGTAAAGATTTACACCCTCGGAAACCCTGTACAGGGTCGCTATGGGTCGGAACCGACTCGACGGCACTTACA
>NW_006411983.1:3767-9495 GCF_000296735.1 Chrysochloris asiatica
ATTTCTTCTTTTGTTATGGGTTTATTATTATTAATAACAATAGTAATTGTTGTTGTTCAGGTTTTCTACTTCATTGGTGTGCATATATCTACTTGTGTTATGGCTTGTATTTCTTGTGGGTAAGTAATTTTAGGTAGGTCATGTTTTTCTAGAAATATATCCATATCATCTAAGTTTTCAAATTTGCTGGAGTACAACTCTTCATAGTATTCTGTTATTATCCTTTTGATTTCATTTGGTTCTGTTGTGACTTCACCCATGTGGTTTCTAATGTGATTTATTTATGTCCTCTCCCTATTTTCTTTAGTTAGTTTTGCCAATGGTTTGTCAATTTTATTAATCTTTTCAAAGAACCAGCTTCTTGTCCTGTTGATTCTTTCTATAGTTTTTTGGTTTTCCATCTCATTTACTTCTGCTCTTATCTTTATAATTTCCTTTCTTTTGGTAACTGTAGGTTCCTTCTGCTGGTCTGCTTCTAATTGTTGAAGATGCTGTGTTAATGTGTTGATTTGGTTCTTTCTTTTTGGATGTGAACACTTATCACAATTAATTGTTTTCTCAGGACTGCTTTTGCCGTGTCCCAAAGATTTTTGTATGTTTTGTTTTCATTCTCGTTTATTTCTAAGAACTTTGTGAATTCATGTTTAATTTCTTCTTTCACCCAGTAGCTTTTCAGCAGGGTGTTGTTCAGTTTCCATGTAGTCGATTTTGTTGCTTTCTTATTGTTGATTTCTAGTTTTATATTATTGTGGTCTGAGAAGATAGTCTGTAGAATTTTGATGCTTGTAAATTTATGGAGGCTTGCTTTGTGACCTAACACATGGTCAATTCTGGGAAATGTTCCATGTGCAGTGGAGAAGAATGTGTATTATACTGTTGTTGGATTCAATGCTCTGTGTACATCTATGAGGTCAAGTTGGTTGATTGTGTTGTTTAATCCTCTGTAGCATTGTTGAGTTTCTTTCTGGTTGTTCTGTCCCTTTTTGAGAGTGGTATGTTAAAATCTCCCACTATAATAGTGGATTAATCTATTTCTTTCTTCAATACCAGTAAGGTTTGCTTCATGTATCTTGGTGCTCTTTCATTGGGAGCATCTATATTTATTATGATTATGTCATCTTGCTCAATTGACCCTTTGGTCATGAGGCAGTGTCCTTTTTTGTCTCTTATGCTGGTTTTTATCTTAAAGTTTACTTTGTCATAGATTAGTATTAACACTTCTGCTTGTTTATTGTTGCAGTTAGTTTAGCAAATTTTTGCCATCCTTTCACTTTTAGTCTGACTTGTCTTTGTGTGTAAGATGTGTCTCTTGCAGGCAGCATATTGATGGATCTTGTTTTCTTATACATTTTGCTACTCTTTGTCTCTTCATTGCTGCGTTTAATCCTTTGACATTCAATGTAATTATCAATTGACATTCAATGTAATTATCAATAAGTATGAATTGATTGCTGTCATTATGGTACTTTTTTGGTGGTGCTGTTTGTTCTGCATTCCTTCTAGGTTTGGGTTTTTGTTTTTTGTGCTAGTTCTTGTCGATTTCTTCTTCGTTTCCATGTTCACTTTTTATGCTTCGGAATTCATTTTTATTATATGTTGTGAAGTATTAGCTTTCTTTGGGTTACCTTGTAGTCGCCTAACATTTCTCTGCATTTAAGATACTCCATTGTCACCTGTAATTTACCTGGCATCCTCACCACTTGGGACTCTGTTGCTACGTTTGTCCCTTCTTTGACATTGATGTACTTTTGGTCTTCAGTTGATCTCCCAGCTCCTTTGAGTTTGTTGTTGTAGTCTTGTTCTTTTCTGGACTCTGCTATCTGTTGATTGTGTTCCAGGTGTTGTTTCCACACATGTCAATCTCTGTTTGTTGTCTGTTCTTATTGGTTTTCAGTCCACAGAGCTCACTTTAGGATGTTTTGAAGTGCTAGTTTGGTTTTGATAAAATCTCTCAGATTCTGTTTATCCTGGAATGTTGTGATCACATCATCGTATTTGATTGATAGTTTTGCTGGATAGACGATTCTTGGTTGACAGTTTTTTTTCTTGCAAGGCTTTGTATATGTCTCCGTATTGCCTTCTTGCCTACATGGTTTGTTCTGAATAGTCAGGGCTTAATCTAATTTGTTTGCCTTTATAAGTGATATTTCTCTTCTCCCTGGCCGCTTTTAGTATTCTTTCCGTGTCTTTAATTTTGGAGAGCTTGTTTATTATGTCTTGGAGACTTTCTTTTGGGGTCTTTCCTTACTGTGGTATGTTCAGCTACTTAAATGTTTATCTTCCCCTCTTTCAAGATGTTAGGGAAATTTTCTTCCAGAATCTCTTCAACTATCTCCTCTGTGGACTTCTCTGATTCTTCCTGTTCTGGAATGCCAATAGTTCTTAAGGTTTTCCTCTTCATGTTATCCAGCATGAATCATATACTCTCTTCATATTTTTTTTTATCCTTTTTTTCTGCTTGTTCTTCTATCTTAGCCATATTGAGAGATTTGTCTTCCAGGTCACTAGTTCTGGCATCCATCTCTTCTATTTTGCTCCTTTCTTTTTTCATCGTATTGTCCATTTCTGATATCTTATTATTGATCATCTGGACATCTTTTTGCAGGTTTTTGAATTGTTTCCAATGCTGTGTCAATCTTATTTGATTGCTCCTGTAGTACTTTTTTTTCTTCTTCCTTGTTTTCCTCCACCCCTTTTCAGAGCATTTGATTTTTTTCCATACCATTCTTCTGAATTCCCTCTCAGGCATATCCAGAACCTGCTCTTCCTCCTCTATAAAGCCTTTGTCTATCTCCAGCTCATTTGCATCAACTACTCTCTTCTGTTTTGAGATGTGTTTTGATAAGGTTTATTGCTTCTTATTCATCATGATTATTATTTTTGTTATTATTATATGATCAGGCGCTAGGCTTCCCTTATTGCCTGTAATGCATAGCAGGTGTTGTTGGGTCTTTTCTCAGTGGTGGGATATTATGGGGTGTGCTTATAGCTTGTCTATATGGCTACGATTGCTGCCTCTTCTTAGGTGATGTAGGGAGGAAAAGGTCCCTCCTCCAGGAAATATGTGTGATCAAAAGCAGAAGTAATATAAATGCATATACAGAAATCACCACTTTGGAGCAGAAATGAAACTGTGGTTGACTGCCCCATGCTACACCGTCAGTGTGTGCAATTATAAGCCTCTAGCAGGGGGTGTGGGTGACCCCTCTCTCAGGCCCTTCCTCTAGTACCATATAGGTGTGCAGGTAGATATTGCGGAGTTAATGGTAGAAAGATCGTCCACTGTTTTTGTCTTTGAAGGTCAGTTAGTTATCTGCGTGTGCTCAGCACAAATCTTGAGATGGGTGAGTCCTGTTATGCTGTGGTTTTACAGATTGCTTTGTGTTGATTCTACACAGGGAGCTCTGGCAGCACAGCAGCTGCAGTTGCAAGAACAATAGTTTGAAATTCCAAGCTGCTACCTGGGAGAAAGGCGAGGTGCCCCAACCCAGCTCAGAGGCACAGCCTCAGATTTTGGGCCCACAGGTGACATCATAAGTTGCCGCCAAGCTCCCTTTCTCTCTACTGTGGAAATACTGTCCCTTCTGATATCCAGGCTGAGAAATTAAGTTGGGACAGGGAGAGAGAAAGGAAGAAATATGCAGTTTCCCACGGCTCCTTCTCTCTCTCGCTCTCTTTTTTATTTTTTTTTATTTTCTGAAAGCACCATTTTCTGAGCCAGGCTGGCTTTAGTCCCACCCTCTTAACTCTGCCAAGGTGGGGTAGTTGTCGAGGAAGTCCAGTCTCCAGATTCCTAAGTCACCCGTATTTTCCTTAATATTATGATTTTTTTCACTTGTGAGTGTGGGAAAATTATGTCCTGGATCTTATGGTAGATCCAGAGCTATGGAATTGTTCCATGAGCACTGCCTTCGTGAGATCCCTCTCCCTTCTCACCAGAGTGTACCCTATCTGTTTTTGGTGGCTGTAGCCCCAACCAGAACACACATAAGTTTTTAATTTTTAGTATGTCTCACTCATCTATTTTGTGTATTTTTGTTTGTGTAGTTTTAAAAAATGTTTGGTATTCTATGTATTCCCTGAGTTATTGCCCTCACATTTGTCCCTATTGTTTTCATTGATGGCCTTCATAATTCTGGGATTCACATTTAGGTCTTTAATCTATGTTGAGTTGGTTTTTGTATAAGGTGTGAGGTGAAGGTCTTGATTCAGTCTTTTGCATATTACTTTCCAGTTCTTCCAGCACCATCTGGATGATAGGAGATCATCCAGGAGATAGGAGACTCTCACCTACCCATTTGATACATTTAGGTGTTTTGTCAAAAATCAGTTGGCTGTATGTAGATGGGTTAATTTCTGGATTCTCAATTCTGTTCCATTGATCTATGTATCTTTCATTATACCAGTACCAAGCCGTTTTGATCACCGTAGCCATGTAGTAAATTTTGAAGTCAGGGAGTGAGAGTTTTCCAACCTTATTCTTCTTCTTAAGCAGTGCTTTGTTTAGGCTTACTCTCTTTCCTTTTCCATATCAAGTTTGTAATTGTTTTTTCCATCTCTTTGAAGAATGTTGTTGGAATCTGGATTGGGATTGCATTTTATGTTTGAATTGCTTTGGGCAGTATTGACATTTTCAGAATGTTAAGTCTTCCTATCCAGGAATATGGTACATTCTTTCATTTTTGTAGGTCTCTTGGTTTCTTGTAGTAGTGTTTTGTAGTTTTCTTTGTATAAGTCCTTTGTTCTCTGGTTACATTTATTCCTAGAAATTTCATCCTTTGGATGGCTATTGAAAGTGGTATTTTTTTTCCTAATGTCCTTTTCAACACTTTCATTTTTGGTATAGAGGAATCCCACTGATTTTTGCATGTTGTTCTTATTATATCCTGCCTCTTAATGCTGAATCTTCCAATGAGGTCTGATAGCTTTTTTACTGAGTCTTTGGGGTTTTCTATGTATAGGATCATATTCTGCAAATCAAGAAAGTTTTACTTCCTCTTTGCCAATTTGGATGCCTTTAATTTCCCTGTCTTGCTGTATAGCCTTGCTAAGACTTCCAGCACAATATTGAATAGGAGTGGTGATAAATGGCATCCTTGTCTTGTTCCTATTTGCAGAGGGAAGGCTTTCAGTTTCTCTCCATTGAGAATAATGTAGGCTGTTGGTTTTGTATATATACTCTTAATTATGTTGAGGAATTGTCCTTCAATTTCTATTTTGTTGAGTGTTTTTATCAGGAATGGATTTTGTCAAATGCCTTTTCTGCATCAATTGATACGATCATGTCGTTCTTTTTCTTTTTCTTATTTATATGGTGGATGATGTTAATTGTTTTTCTAATGTTAAACCATCCTTGCATCCCTGATATGAATCCCACTTGATCATGATATATTACCTTTTTGATGTGTTGCTGGATTCTGTTGGCTAGGATTTTGTTGAGAATTTTTGCATCTATGTTCATGAGGGATATTAGTCTATATTTTTTTTCTTAGTGACGTCCTTTGCTGTTTTTGGCATAAGGGTTATGCTTGCTTCATAAAATGTATTAGGAAGTTTTCCATCCTCCTGTATATTCTGGAGTAATTTGAGTAGAATTGGTGACAGATCTCCCCTGAATATTTGGTAGAACTCACCAGTGATGCCATCTGGACCTGGACTTTTTTTGGTTGGGAGTCTTTTGATGACCTGATCAATTTCTTCTTTTGTTATGGGTCTGTTCAGGTTTTCT
>NW_006411984.1:0-5238 GCF_000296735.1 Chrysochloris asiatica
GTTTTGGCCTTGGTTGGGCCTGGGCCTTTGTGACCAGTCTGTGGGCGGGTTGGGCTTCAGGGCAGGCCTTGGCCTCAGTGGGAGTGTCTGAGCCTTGGAAGGGCCTTGGCTTCAGTGTGCGGGCCTCTGCCTTGGGTGTTCCTGAGCCTTGGCGGCTTGGCAGAGGTCTGGTCTAGGCCGGGGCAGTAGAGGGCTGGGGTTAGTGGCTGTAGGGAGGTATTGTCCGTATCTGATGTCGTAAAAATTGCCTCTCTCAGTCTCTCTGTACCATGGGTACCCCGAATTTCCTGATATCTGCACTTATATACCTCTCTATTTGTTTGGTTTTGTTAGTTTATGCTTCCTTTTCTCTGGAAATGCAGCCTTCTAAGTGGGGTTGCTCTAGCCCTGCATTCCAAGGTCTGCAGGGGGCAGAGGCAGTCGCCGGCACGGGCGCGGAAGAGGGAGCTGCATGCATGCAGGCAAAAGCTTAAAATGCCTGTAATTCCTCAGCAATTTGATCTTTTAAAAAAACGAGTTCAGAATGTTGAAATTTAAGATCTTATGTTTGTTCAAAGGCTGTCTGTCTGCTAGACAGAGGTTTCTTATGTGTGATTCCGCCCCTTTTCCCTGGAGCCCTACCTGAGCTGCCTGGTCTGGGAAGCGCTGACCTCTGCCTCCCTATTTATAACTATTAATAGAGTCCAGGAACCATGCTCATCAGTGAATATAATCAAATGTTTTTGGGTTTTTTTTAATATTACATTATTTTATTTTTTTTGTTTAAAAAATGCAAGAAATTATTCTCCACAGCTTTTTATCTGTATCTTTTTAGTGAAATGTTGATTCAAATATAATTTAAAGTACTTCAACCTGAGAATTCTGTCTGTATTCACCCAAGATCAATGAAACAAACAGCTGTTTCTGCTTTAAAGTTTATGAGATTTTATAAACTATCTTTTCTGTCTTGTTTATCTTAAGCTTCAATAGTGCTATAATCAAACATAAGCAAATTGAATATACTTCATAAGCAGTTAACAGATAACGTGTAAATATCTAAAGGATATAGCTCTCTGTGGTGGTGGTAGTGGCAGTGTGTTGTTGAATTGGTTCTCATAGTAAACCTTTATAGCATTTCCAAGGCTGTAAATCTTTATGGGAGCAGAAAGCCTCATCTTTCTCCTATGGAACAGCTGGTTGTTTCAGTTTGAACTGGGAATCTTGTGGTTAGCAGCCTGACTCATAACCACCACACTCCCAGAGCTCCTTATAGCTCTTTATAGATGTCTTTTAGTAAGAGCTGAATAAATTGATGGCAGGTTCAGTGCTTACACAAGTCTGGGTCAAAGTCACATCTGCCACTTGCTTATCTATATGACCTTAGATATATTACCAACCATATTGAAGTCTCAGTTTATTGATATGGAAAGTAAAGTGAAATGATATTAATGGATGTAATGTATTTAAATGTCTTTATTCTTTATAAAATGCAGGAGTATACAAACCCCAAATGTGTATCTTGTGTATCTTTAATAGTTTCTGTAATTATTGTTGCTGTTAAGTGCTTTCCTGTTGATTATAAAGACTAAGACTAGAAGAGATATTAAATAATTCACTACCCCACAAAAAGGAATAAAATTGAAACATTTAAAATATATAAAACCAAGTTACTAGCCACATGAATAATTTATTTTTTGAAAGAGCTGCAAGAGTCTGGTCCCTATGAGCTGGAGGTTAATAATCTCACAAATGTCTGATTTCCTTGCATGTTATACCACTCTGTAATACTTGACATAAATCACCACTTCTACCCTCGTTCATAGTTCAGGGTTTTGCAACATTCTGAAACTTCTCACAGATCTCAAAGCTGTCAAAGGAAATGACTCATGTAATTGTCTGATGAACTGAAGACATGATGAGCCAGATGCAAAATCCAAAACATGAGAGCAAACTTTGCCAAAGTTTTCCTATAAACTGGCCTCACAACATATCCCCAAGGAAAATTAAGTGTGATAACTTGATTCCAGTCACTAACAAGGTGAGAGCACCCATAATCTTTGTTGTTGCTGATGGTGTTAAGTGTTGTCAAGTTGCTTCCAACGCAGTGATTCTACGCACAACAGAAGAACACATTGCCTGATCCTGTATTATCCATAAAATTTTTATGTTTAAGTCTATTGCTGCTGACACTGTGTCAATTTTGGCTGACCCTCCACTTTACCTAACATAATGTCCTTCTCCAGGGACTGGTCCCTCCAGATAATATATCCAAAGTATGAGAGGCAAGATCTTGACATCTTGGCATCTAAGTAGTATTCTGGACAAAGTTCTTGTAACATAGATTTGTTTGCTGTTCTGGCAGCCTCGTCACCTTTTAAAATGAAACAAAAACTTTTTATTATGCACTTGGTGAAGGTTTACAGACAAGATCATCAGTTCTCCATTCAACAAATATACATCTTGTTTCATATCAATGATTACAATCTCCTTCCAGCAACATTTATCCTACTTACTCCCTGTGATTTCCCATTTACTTCTTACATTTCACAAATGATCAAGGAAAAAAACATTTCACATACACTTACAAAACCAAATATATATATATATATCATATATTTCGTTATTTCATGTATTTCATATATATCATATATTTCATGTATTTCATTTAAACATCCAAAGGGCATGATCTGCCAGCCAGCCTCCTGCCCAAAGGCACACAGTCACAATCTCTGTTGTCACCATTTTTCTAGGTGTGGATCTGACACTCCACTCATGCTCTTACTTCTTCATGGTCCTAGGATCATTGTTTGTTCCTGAAATGAAAGATTAGGTACTCACTACCCCCGCCCCCTTTAAGTTACACGTGTTCTAAATTAAAGTTGTTACAATCACAATTAATCCTGCTAAGCATTACTCACAATTGAGTTATAAAATTCTATCACCATCATCCCCCATCTCCTTTTACCAGATCCATCTGTTGCGGGTCTATTAAGTGGGGATTCTTCCTTACACCTCTCATTAGGTAACTAAGCAGGCTCATTAAGGATTGTAAGCCAGCCATTTCATATCATTGTAGCCCCCACATTTTCGATAACCAATGTCTAAATTTCTAATCTCTATTAATCCAGTACACTGAGGAAACAAGGTTATTTCTGATAAGAACAATCTTTCGATTCTCATTGGAATTTTGAGCCATTGCATTCATAGACAAAAGTCTAGTTCATCAAATTGTAGAAATTTGCACTTGTTCTCAGTATCAAATATCTTTATCTTACTTGGTTTAATTTATGGTCAAATAACCATGCAAGCTAGGTCAAATGGGTACTAGTTGCAAGTTTGAGAGTTCACACACACCTCCCTACACTTTAGTCCATCAGGCCATTTCACCCTAAGCCCTAGCCCCAGGGGAAATGTCAGTGCCTAGAGCCTCAGGAGCTCACACATCTTCCTAAATTTCAGATTAGCCAATCTTTCCTTTTCTCTCTTTCATCTTAAGGTCAACAGGTGCCAGTGGAACATGGCCATATTTAGCCTGTGTCTTCATTGCTGCATTGATCCCACTTCTAGTCACAAGTAGACCCAGGTGGTCACCAACAAGTACAAAACTGCTCATGGGTTCCTTTTGAGTTTAGTCCTAGAAGGTGGTTTTACCTGAGTGGCTGACGTTTCTTTCCTTGATGGCTCCAAAGTGAACAGTTTATTTGATATTCAAACAGCCAAACAGTCCAGTTTTCTGCGGGTCTTTCTTTTAATGAGAATCTTCTGTTCTCCCAGCAGTTCTGGGTTGGTCTGCATGTCTTTTCAAGGGAAAGTCCCAACTTTGAAGGTTTTGGATGAGGATCACGATTTCACCTGAGGCTTCATCCTCTACAAAGGTGTAAAAAGAAAACTATTTCCCCTTTTAGCAACTTCTATTTTCCCTTTAAGCAAATACCATGTTATAGACTGAAGGTGGGCTTATAAATTTTCTACTATCATAATTTCCAGTATTAATTTCTATCACACATAAATGTCTGTTTTACAATAATAGGCAGGGGAAACCAATGTCCACAAGATAGTCAAGCACATAAAAATTTTCCTCTATCTTTGCCTATTCAGCCTATGTCTCAATCAATGTATCTACTCGCAAAACACTGTTGTTCCTAGACTGTGTATAAATTACTATTTACCTCTATCCCATTTAGCCCATGAATACTCCCCTGTCTTCCCCTATCTTCATTGATCAGTTGTCACCCTCCCTCTTTTTGGGTATTTCCCTTCTTGTCAGCTTAGGTAACATGTGTCTACTCTCTAGCCAGTGAATTACTGTCCCCTCACTCAACTCCTGGTAACCATCAAAGAAGGTTTCTTTTAGTATGGAAACCATTTTGCAAGTTTTAACAATAATCATCTCCTACAAGATTTGTCCTTTTGTGATTGACTGGTGTGGCTCTGTGGGTTAATGAGCCAAACTTCAAAACCCTTTGAACTGCAATGTCCATGGTTCAAGCTCATCAGCTGCTCCTCAGAAACCCTATACAGGGTCGCTATGAGTCGGAACCAACTCGACAGCACTTAACAACAAGAACAACAATTTTACTCAGCATAAAGTCATTGAAGTTCATCCATATTATGAGGTGTTTTTCAGATTCATAGCTATTCTTCAAGGTTCCATAGTATTCTATTGTGTGTATATACCAAAGTTTGTTTATCTATTCTTACACTGATGGGCACTAAGACTCTCCACCGTACCAAACATGATATCCTTCTCCAGTGACTGGTCCCTCCTGACAATATGTCTGAAGTATGAGAGATGAAGTTTGATTAGCTTGGCCTCCAAGAAGCACTCTGGCTCCACTTCTTCAAAACAGATCTTTTGCTTCTTTTGGCATCCCATGGCACTTTCAATATTCACCTGCAACACCATAACTCAAAAGCATCAATTTTTCCTTATTCACTCTTCACATGTCAGCTTTCATATGCATATGAGGTTACTGAAAACACCATGGCTTGGGTCAGGTGCACCTACGTCCTCAAGCTGACTTCTTTCTCTTCGACACTTTAAAAAGTCTTGTGCAACAGATTTGCCTAATGCATATGTTGTTTGATTTATTGATTGCTGCTTCCATGAGTGTTCATAATTGATCCAATAAGAATGAAGTCCTTAACAACTTCAATCTTTTCTCTGTTGATAGTAAAGTTGTTTATTGGTCTAGTAGTGAGGATTTTTGTTTTCTTTACATTGAGATGTAATCCATACCAAAGGCTTTTTGATCTTCA
>NW_006411984.1:6134-7211 GCF_000296735.1 Chrysochloris asiatica
CTCTAATCACCCAGCCATTGAAGCCAGGTCAAGTGGGTATTATCTGTAAGTGGGTGTTCTTGTGCATAAGCCCTCACTTCTTATCTGCTGGACACTTCACTTCCCATTCTAGTCCTCTGTGGCTATGTCATGGACTGGGCCTTGGAGTCCCCAGGTCTTGCCACACTGCTGGCCAACTAGGTCTCCACCCGGGTTCACAGGAGTCTATTGAATGTGGTAGGGTTTAGCTTGATTTTTTTTTTTTTTTTTTGGTGTGTGTGTCTGTGTTTTAATTGCTCTTCTATATTAGCATCATTGATAAATTTATGTTCAAGCTCACTAATTCTGACTTCCATTGATTCAGTTCTTCTCATTTATCCTTCTAGTGTATTGTCTATTTCTGATATTTTTGTATTGACCATCTGGACCTCTGTTTGCAGGTTTTGCATTTTCTCCAATGCTGTATCTATTCTGTTTTATTGCTCTGTTGTACTTTTTAAAATTTTTCCTTGCTTTCATCAAACTTTCTGTGTAACATTTGGGTGTACCTCAATCATTCTCCTGAATTCATTTTTAAGTATTTCCAGTACCCCTTCTTCCTCAGAAGTATTTTCTAGCACTTTGTCTTGGTTTTTTGTTTGGCCTATTCTGTCTTTGCAAAAATTTCTGCTGCTTGTTAGGCATTGTGGTATTGTTGTGTTTGTATTAATTTAGTGAATGTATGTTGGTGTTTTAATAGACCTGGTGGGTGTGATCAGGCAATGCACTTCTCTGTTTACTGTTCATACAGTTCAATTCAGAGTGGGTTTGGCAAATGCTGTTAGTAGTGACTCATCTTTTGTATAGCTGCTGGTGTTGTCTGTTTACGAACTTTTCAGATTTTACATGGTGCAGTTGTGTCTTGGCTGTATGGCAGTAGTTACAGTCTATTTAAGGTGAAGAATGAAAAGAAAGTGTCCCTACAATATAGAAGGACAAAGAAACAAATATTTGTCTTTGCAAGTCACAGGCAGGCTTCT
Organism: Chrysochloris asiatica; assembly: GCF_000296735.1. Classification (NCBI taxonomy): domain Eukaryota; kingdom Metazoa; phylum Chordata; class Mammalia; order Afrosoricida; family Chrysochloridae; genus Chrysochloris; species Chrysochloris asiatica. The sequence continues at coordinate 7,133 of NW_006411984.1, forward strand.
GCAATAGGAATAATCTCTTGCTCCTCAGTGTACTCACTACTGTTCAAAATGTAGACATGATACTTTTAATATTCTTCTC
>NW_006411984.1:8431-8992 GCF_000296735.1 Chrysochloris asiatica
TACATTTCATTATAATACTTGACTATGTCTTGTTGAGCTGTCCTTATAAATGTTTTGTTTAATTCTTTTACCTACTCATTTCTACCATTCATTTTAGTGTCTTTGTGCTGGAGAGTAAGTCTCAGTGTCAGATATCCATTATGGTATTTTCTTTCATTATTACATTCTTAATGACCTTTTGCTTTCTTCCTGTATGATACTGCTGTCGTGCAGGAAGAAAGCAAAAATTCATTAAGAATATAAAAATGTCACAAGTTTTCTGGTCTTTGGTCATTAGTGTCTAATGCCTCAATCTGTTCTTGAAATGGTCTCTAAATTCAGGTGGGGCATGTTCAAGGTCCTGTTTTGGCTCTTGCAGCCTTATCAGGAGGGACAAATTCTAGGAGAAGGATATCGTGTTTGGTAAAGTTGAAGGTGGAATAAATAGAGGAACACTCCCAATGAGATGGATTGGCATAGTAGCAGCAGTGATGAGCTCAAATATAATTATGATGGTAAGGCTGATGCAGGATGAGGCAGTGTTTCGTTCTGTTGTGCATAATGCCCTGAGTCAGTACCAGC
>NW_006411985.1:0-2058 GCF_000296735.1 Chrysochloris asiatica
TTCTTATCAATGGAGAAAAGATTGACATTGTCAAGGACTTCATTCTTCTTGGATCAACTATCAACACTCATGGAAGTAGCAGTCAAGAAATCAAACGACATACTGCATTAAGCAAATTTGTTGCACAAGACCTATTTAATGTGTTGAAGATCAAAGATGTCAGATTGAGGATTAAGCTGCATCTGATCCAAGTTATGGTATTTTTAATAACCTCATATGCATGTGAAAGCTGGACAGTGAATAAGGCAGACCGTAGAAGAATTGATGATTTTGAGTTATGGTGTTGGAGAAGAATATTGAAAGTGCCAAGGGGTGCCAAAAGAACCAATAGATCTGTTTTGGAAGAATTATAGCCAGAGTGCTCCTTGGAGGCAAGGATGGCCAAACTTTGTTTCTCATACTTTGGGTATATTGTCAGGAGGGACCAGTCACTGGAGTAGGATATCATATTTGATAAGGTGGAGAGTCAGAGGAAAGGGGCGGACACCCTGCAAGATGGATTTGCAAAGTGGCAGCATCAGTGGGCTCAAGTGTGGCAATGATTGTGAGATTTGCCCAGCATCAGGCAGTGTTTCATTCTGTTGTGCATAAGGTCACTATGAGTCAGTACCGACTTGATGGCACCTAACAACAACAGAGGGGAAACCATTTCAAGAGGCAGCATATGATCACAAACAAAACCACTTGTGCTAAAGGAAGATATTCAAGCTGCACTGAAATTCTTGGTGAATAACTATGTGTCAGAAATTGATGGAATACCAATTGAAATCTTTTATTGAACTGATGTAGCACTGTAGGCACTCATACATATACACCAAGAAATTTGTAAGACAGTTCCTGGCCAACCAATTGGAAGAGATCTATGTTTGTGTCCATTACAAAGAGGGTGACTCAATTGGATTCAGAAGATGTTGCAGATTACCATAAATATCAAATGCCAATAGAATTAAAAAATTGTTGCCACAGTAATAGACAGTATCTTAGTTGTCATGTACTGCTATAACAGAAACATCACAAGTGAATGGCTTTAACAACCAGAAATATATTCTCTCACAGTTTACAAGACGAGAAGTTCAAGTTCAGAGTATCAGAACTTGGGAAAGACTTCCTTTTTGTCAGCTGTGGGGAAAGGTTGTTGTTTCCTTTCAGCATCTGTAGGCTTAGTATTCTTTAGAGAGCTCATTATACCTTGGCATCAGTCTTCCCCTGAGTCTAGAAGCTTCACAGTACAGTGACCCCAGGTACAAAGGCCACACTCCAATGTGGACTCTTCTATCTTGGTGGGGGTGGTTGTGGTTGTGGTTGTTAAGTACTGTCAAGTTGATTCTGACTGATAGCGACCCTGTATAGGGTTTTCATGGAGCGACTGTTGAGCTTGAACCACCTAACCTGTGGTTCAAATTGGCCTTGCAGTCCAGCACATTAACTTACATCACCACACCAGGACTCCATCTTGGTGGTAGTAGGTCCCCTTTTCTCTGCTCAATCCTCTCTTCTTTTGTCTCTTGTAAAATAAAAGGTGTTGCATGCCATACCCTTTGGGAATGTAGCATAATTGGGATCAAGGTGGTGGTGGGATTAAGGGTGGTACATGGGTGGTTCAGTGGTAGAATATTCACCTACTGCATGGGAGACTCAGAGTCCTGGTGTGGCGCTGTGGGTTAATATGCCAGACTGCAAAGCCATTTGAACTGCAAGGTTGGTGGTTCAAGCTCACCAGCTACTCCTTGAAAACCCTATCTAAGGTCGCTATGGGTCAGAACCGACTCGATGGCACTTAACAACAACAACACCACCAACATGGGAGACCCAGGTACATTTCCCAGCTCAGGCCAGTGTTGCCAATGGAGTCCTGGTGTGGTGCTGTGTGCTAACGTACTGGATTGCAAAATTGGTTGAAACCACAAGGTTGGTGGTTCAAGCTCATCAGTCACTCCTTAGACATCTTGGACAAGGTTGCTATGGATCAGAACTTAACAACAAACAATAATTATACCCTAGGAGTCCTGGTGTGGTGCTGGACTGCCAAGTTGGTTTGAACTGCAAGGTCAGCAGTTC
>NW_006411985.1:3148-5412 GCF_000296735.1 Chrysochloris asiatica
CACCACTGGACCAACAAATAACATCACGATAAATAAAGAAAAGATTGAAGTTGTCAAAGACTGAATTTTACTTGGGTCCGTAATCAATGCTTATGGAAGTAGCCATTAAGAAATCAAAGTATGTGTTGCATTAGGTGAATCTTTCACTAAAGACCCCTTTAATTAAAATGCTAAGATATCATCTGACTGAATTCATGGTATTTTCATTCACTTCATATGCATGAGGAAGATGGACAATGAATAAGAAAGACCATAAAGAATTGATGCGTTTGAGTTATGGTGTTAGAGAAGACTATAAATAGTACCATAGACTGCCAGAAGAACAAACAAATCTGTGTGGGAAGAAGTACAGTATGAATATGCCTTAGAAGTCAAGATGGCAAGGTTTCATTTCATCTCTCATATTTTGGAAATGTTATCAGGAGGTACCAGTCCCTCGAGAAGGATAACATACTTGATAAAGTGGAGGATCAGTGAAAAAGACTCCCAAAAAATGGATTGACCGTAACAGCAGCAATGAGATCAAAGGTAAGAATTGTAAGATTGGCCCAGGACCTGCAGTGTAAAATTCTGTTGTATATGGCATGTCTATGAGTTGAAAATGACTTGACAGCACCTAACAATAAACATGGTTGTTCTGGATTCCTGATGTGGCACAGTTGGATAAGTACTGGACTACTAACCACAAGATCAGTAGTTCAAACCCACCACCTACTCTTTGGTGACCCTATACATATTATGTGTCTGACCAATTTGAGAGTACTTCACAACAGCCTAAGAGTTCTATTTTTATATTTTTATAAATCTCCACACTGTGTTCCACAATGGTTCCAACCATTTTGTATCCCCACTAAAAATTGATAAAGAATCCAAAACGCTATATCCTCACCAATGTTTCTTGTTTGCTGGGTTTTAATTTATTTGTTTGTTTTTAGTCTTTCATCCTAGTGGGTGTAATATGATATATTGTTGTGGTTTTTATTGGCATCTCTCTGATGGTTATGGACATCGAGCATCTTGTCAAGTGTTTGGTGGCTATGTGAAGGTCCTCTTTTGAAATGTCTAAGTCCTTTGCTTATAGTTGATTGGTTGTCTTTTTGTTGTTAAGATGTCTAAATATTATATACATTTTTTGTTATTAGATTTTTGTCAGATATAGAGCTTCCTAATATATTCTAGTTGGTAGCTTGTCTTTTCCCTGTTTTTGGTAGTCCTTGAAGAACGCTTTGAATTTCAAAATGAGGTCCCATTTAGCTGTTTGAGTTCTACCATTTGCTTTGTCAACAAAATTTTATTAAAACCCAGCCACACTCATTTATTTATGTATTATCTGATACTAATTTAGCTCTACAACTCTGAGTTGTTTGATTATGACAAAAAGGGTATGACTGATGGATCTTTAATGTTTACTATTTACTGTAAAACTTCTGACATGTTCTATGCAATGATTTTCAGTCTGATAAGGGCTTTTTTGGTATTATTAATTAAACATATATAATTTGTTATTTAACTTAGTTTTCATTTCTAAAACTTTCTGGTATCATAATTAAAGAATATCTGATACATTTTTTGTGTGTGGCACTAGGGGTGCTTACTATGACTATGTGGTGGAGATAGTCTACAGAAGTCCTGGAACTGAGTCTATAAGAAAGTAAAATTTTAAAGGAAACAATATTGAAAAAGCTTGAGACTGAGAGTTTAAATGTGGTATGCCTTGTATTGTGGGAGAAGGATTGGTTTGCTAACCATACGGTTGGTAATTCAAAACTACCACCTGCTCCATAGGGGAAACATAAAGCTGTCTGCTCCCATCCAGATTTACAATCTCAGATGTACTATATAGGATTGCTGTGAATCACAATTGACTAGATGGCAGTGAGTTTGGTTGGGTTGGGTATACCATGTATGTGTTAACAGAACAGTTTTCGACTTCTGACACTACTCATAAACTAAGGTAAGTTCACAGGATCATTACCTTCATAGATAAGTAGAAACTTGATTAAAGAAAGTTACTTGGTTCTAATCCCACATTGAATTCGCAGTTGACATAATGAGGACAAAACCCTCATTTCCGAGTCAGAAATAAGATTTAAGATGTCGTTTCTCCTCGCCAGTGATAAAGGTATAACCCACCGAAGGAGTCCACAGCAGGTGGTATTATAGATTATATTTATTATTAAGTCATAACCAACAAACCAAACAAAAACTATAGATAATTCTATTCTTTCTTTATAAACAAGTAAAATCAAGTTATGTATTCTTTT
>NW_006411985.1:7455-9836 GCF_000296735.1 Chrysochloris asiatica
CCCTGTAGAGGGTCACTATGAGTCGGAAACCATCTGCACGGCATATAACCACCACCAAGTGGTTACGAAACGGGCTGTGAACCCTAAGGTTAGCAGTTCGAAACTATCAGATACTCCGTGGTAGAAAGATGAGGCTTTCTACTCCCGTAAAGATTTACACCCTCGGAAACCCTGTACTGGGTCGCTATGGGTTGGAACCGACTCTGCGGCACTTAACAACAACCACCACCAATTTCACTCAAAATAATATCCTCAAGGTTCATCCATTTTATGCAGTGGCTTGCAGCTTCCTTATTATTCTTCAAGGTAGCATAATATTCCATTGTGTGTATGTACCACAGTTTATTTATGCATTCTTCAGTTGAGGGACACTTAGTCTGTCTCCATCTTTTTGCTGTTGTAAATAGTGCTGCTATGGAAATTGGTGTGCTATATCTACTCATGTTATAGCTCATATTTCTTGTGGGTAAATATCAAGAAGAGGAATTGCTGGATCATAAGGTATGTCTATATCCAACCTTCTGAGAAAGCGCCATCTTGCTTTCTAGAGAGGTTGGACCATTTTGTGATTCCAGCAGCAATGCAGGAGCATCCCAGTCTCTCCACATCCTTGGCAGCATTTATTGCCCTTTACTTTTTTAATCTCTTCTGTTATTGCTGGTACAAGATGATATCTCGTTGCTTTCACATGTATCTCTCTAATGGCTAGTTATCGTGAACATTTCTTCATATGTTTGTTGGCTGCCCAGATCTCCTCCTTGTTGACATGTGTGTTCATGTTTTGTGCCCATTTTTTAATTGGGTTATTTGTCTTTTTCTTGTAGAGGTGTTATAGTTTCCTATATATTTTAGAAATGAGTCCCTTGTTTGATGTGTCATTGCAAAAGTGTTTTTTCCATTCTCTGGGTCCCTTTTTACTCTTTTGGTGAAGTCTTTTGATGCACATAAGTTTTAAATTTTTAGTGTGTCTCAATCACCTATTTTGTCGACTATTATTTCTGTAGTTTTCAAAATGTTTGGTAGTCTGTGTGTTCTCTGAATTAGTGCCCTCACATTTTCCCTATTTTTTCATAGATGGCCTTCATAATTTTGGGATTCACTTTTAGGTCTTTAATCCATGTTGAGTTGGTTTTTGTATAAGGTGTGAGTTGGAGATCTTGTTTCAATCTTTTGCATATCGCTTTCCAGTTCTGCCAGCACCATCTGTTGAAGAGACTATCATCTCCCAATGCAATATATTTAGTTTCTTGGTCAAAAATCAGTTGGCTTTATGTGGATGGGTTAATTTCCGGATTCTCGATTCTGTTCCATTGATCAACGTATCTTTCATACAACTGTAGCCGTATAATAAATTTTGAAGTCGGGGAGTGAGAGGTTTCCAACCATATTCTTCTTCTTAAAAAGTACTTTGCTTATCCTGGGTCTCTTTCCTTTCCGTCCTTTGGGCAGCTATTGTAAATGATATTGCTTTCCTAATATCCTTTTCAGCACTGTGATTTTTGGTATAGAGGAATCCAAGTGACTTTTGTATGTTGATCTTATATCCTGTCACTTTGCTGAATGTTCCAATGAGATCTAGTAGCTTTTTTACTGAGTCTTTGGGGTTTTCTATGTATAGCATCATATCATCTGCAAATAGATTATTACTTCCTCTTTGCCAATTTGGATGCCTTTAATTTCCCTATCTTGCTGTATAGCTCTGGCTAAGACTTCCAGCACAATTTTGAATAGGAATGGTGACAAAGGGCATCCTTGTCTGGTTCCTGTTTGCAGAGGGAAGGCTTTCAGTTTCTCTCCACTGAGAATAAGATAGGCTTTTGGTTTTGTATATAAGCTATTGATTATGTTGTGGAATTTCCCTTCAATCCTACTTTGTTTTGTTTTTATCAGGAATGGATGGTGGATTTTGTCAAATACCTTTTCTGTATCAATCAGTATGATCATGTGCTTCTTTTCTTTTTTCTTATTTATATGGTGGAATACGTTGATCATTTTTTAAATGTTGAACCATCCTTGCATCCCTGATATGAATCCCATTTGATCATGATGTATTATCTTTTTTATGTGCTGCTGGATTCTGTAGGCTAGGATTTTGTTGAGAATTTTTGCATCTATGTTAATAAGGGATATTGGGCCATAATTTTCTTTCTTAGTGACGTTCTTCCCTGGTTTTGGTATGAGGGTTATGCTTGCATCATAAAATATATTAAGAAGTTTTCCATCCTCTTCTATGTTCTGGGATAATTTGAGTAGAATTGGTGACAGCTCTTCCTAGAATGTTTGGTAAAAATCAACAGTGAAGCTATCTGAACCTGGACTTCTTTTGGTTGGGAGTTTTTTGATGGCCTGATCAATTTCTTCTTTTGTTATGGGTCTGTTCA
>NW_006411986.1:0-1216 GCF_000296735.1 Chrysochloris asiatica
GAAAATGTCCCACTGTTATTAGTAGGTTTTCATTGACTGACCTTTCAGAATTGGTCTGACACTCCTTCTTAGTCTGTCTTAGCATGGAAGCTCCACTGAAATCTATCCACCATGAATAACCCTGATGGCATTAAAAAACAAACAAACTGATGGCATAGCTTCTGGCATTACAGCAACACACATGCCACTGCAGTAAGAAAAACTCATAGATGAGTAGTGGTCAAAAGCATAGCAACAAGAAAATATAGAGAGATTTAAATGGTACAGTGTAAAATATATAATTAAAGAAGATAGTAATTGAGGTACAGAGAAACAAAAGAGACATAAAACTGTATAAAATAAATAGCAAAATGGCAGACATAAACCCTTGTTTATCATTAATTACAATAAAAGGGGATTAACAACTTCAATTAAAAGACAGAGATTGACAGACAAAAATCAACAAAAAAGTAGAGGATGGAAAAAGTTATATCATGCAAATAATAAACAAAATAAAGCTATAGTGGTTATACTAATATTAGAAAAAATAGGCTCTAAGACAAAGAAAGATATTTAAAATGATACAAAAAAAATGATTCTATAAAGAATATAAACAAATTTAAACACATATGCATACAACAACAAAGTCTAAGAATAGCTGATGAAAAAAACTAATGGAACTGTGGGGATAGATAGTTAAATAATAAAATTTGGAGACCTCAATATCGTGTTTTAAATAATGGATGGAACAAATAAAAAGAAGACCAGTAAAGAAACAGAACAGTTTAACAGCATTAACTTAACACATATCTATAGAACCCTCAACCAAACAACAGAATGAACATTCTTTTCAAGTATACATGAAATATTTTTACAGAAAGCCCATTATGTTAGACTATAAAACAAGTTTCAATAACTGTAGAAATACTGAATTCATACAATGCATTCTATCTAATTATAATAAAGTAGAATTAGAAATACATATCAGAAGGAAAATTTTAAATATGTGGAAATTAAATAACACAATTCTAAATGGAAGACGAAATCACCAAGAAATTAGAAAATACTTTGAAATGAAAACAGCATACTAAAACTTATGGGATGAATTAAAAGCAATGCTTAGGGGAAATTTTATAGCTGTAAAAAACCAGAGTGCTTCTTGGAGGCCAAGATGGCCAAATTTCATCTCTCATACTTTGGACATATTGTCAGGAGGGACCAGTCACTGGAGAAGGAT
>NW_006411986.1:2935-3864 GCF_000296735.1 Chrysochloris asiatica
TTGAAAGAAGTGCAGCCAGAGTGTTCCTTGGAGGAGAGGGTGACCAAACTTCATCTCTCATACTTCAGACATATTGTCAGGAGGGACCAGTCGATGGAGAAGGATATCATGTTTGTTAAGGTAGAGGGTCAGAGAAAAAGAGGACGATCCCCAATGAGATGGATTGGCAAAGTGGCAGCATCAATGGGCTCAAGTGTGGCAGCAATAGTGAGGTTGGCCTAGGATTAGCAGTGTTTCATTCTGTTGACTATGAGTCAGTGCCGACTTGATGGCACCTAACAACAACAACAAAAGTGAGCTGAAATGGACTGCTATCGACCATTTGAATCTGACAATCACTTGGTTTATAATACTGGAAATGACAACTTGAAGAGGAATGGTGTCACATTCATCATCCAAAAGAACATTTCAAGATCTATCTTGAAGTACAATATTGTCTGTGATAGGATAATATCCATATGCCATGCACCTACAGAGAGCTCCGTCAGCAACAACACAGAATACCAGACCTAGCAGGCTCACAGGATGGTGCTAGAACTCTGAACCACATATAAAGGAATTTGTAGCAGAATCAAGAAATCCAGGGCTTTCTAATTCAAGAAGATAAGCTGTTCCTGGAGCCACCATCTTGGGAGAGACCAAGTGGGGGAAGGATCAGAACAGCCATGAACGCCTAAAAAAACCGCAGAGATACAGGTGTGGACATTCTTTTTTATCTGTTCATTGGTCTCTGGCTATCTGCACACCTCCATTCTGGTGACTAGAAGGGATGCCTGAGTGAATGGACACCCAACCCCCACCCGTGGAGTGTTCTGCTACGCATGCACACAGATCTTCTCGAAATTTAAAGTGACGTTTTCCACTTAAAACCAAACAGCCAGCACTTGTCTGTCAGCTTGTTGTTCAGTGGTGGCTTGTGAGTTGCTGTG
>NW_006411986.1:7204-8966 GCF_000296735.1 Chrysochloris asiatica
GCTTTCACATGCATATGAGGTTATTGAAAATACCATGGCTTGGGTCAGGCGCACCTTAGTCCACAAGCTGACATCTTTGCTCTTCAACACTAAAAAGTTCCTGTGCAACAGATTTGCCTAATGCAATACATCGTCTGATCTCTTGACTGCTGCTTCCGTGAGTGTTGATAGTTGATCCAAGAAGAATGGAGTCCTTGACAATTTCAATATTTTCTCCATTGATAAGAATGTTGTTCATTGGTCCAGTGGTGAGGATTTTTGTTTTCTTTACATTGAGATGTATGTAATCCATAGCGAAGGCTGTGCTCTTTGATCTTCATCAGTAAATGTTTTAAGTCCTCTTCACTTTCAGCAAGCAAAGTTGTATCATCTGCATGTCTCAGGTTGTAATGATATAGAAAACTATAATCCAATATTCTTTATGAATATGAAATTTTAAATCCTCAACTAAATAGTAACAAAACAAACCCTAAAGCATACAAAAAGAATTACACACCATGACCAAGTAAAATTTAACTTAATTATTTAAGGCTGTAAATCAATAAATGTAATTAATATGAGTAGAATAAAGGTAAAACAAAATGAACATCTCAGTAAATACAGAAAAAACATTTGAAAAACAAAGAAAACCCCCACACTCTTAATGATAAAACATTCAACAAGGATAGAAGGGAACTTCCTCAGTCTGAGAAGAGCATCTGTGAAAAACCCACATCTTACGTCTGCTTCAATTAAAAATTTACAGTCTTAGAAACCCTATGGGAGCAGTTCTATTCTGACTTATAGGGTCACTATTAGTTGGAATCAACTTGACAGCAACAGGTTAACATCATACTTCAAGATGAAAGACTGAAAGCTTTCCTTCCAAACAGGAACAAGGCAAGAACTTCTATTCCTCCATTTCTATTCAAATTGTAGTGGAGTTTATAACAAGAGCAATTAGACAAGAAAAACAAATAAGATACAAAGTTTAAAAAAAAAAAAAAATCTATTTCTATTTGCTGGTGACATAACCTTATCCTAGAACAGGGCTACAGAATGGCCCCATAGCATGGATTCCCACTTACCAATCTAGCTATTACCAATTCTAAATGTCCAGTTGTTAACAAGAGAGACCAAGGCTGAGCCAATGATGTCACTATTCCTCAAGGCAACCAATCAGTTGCTTGGTGGTCAATTGCCTACATTGGGCCACTTCCTTCAGGAATGCCTCATTAAACCAGTATGTGTCCTAATTCTGAATGTGAATTTGCCTTGCCTACCCAGAGAATGTCAAATCACACCACTGTCTGGGCTGGTTACAAAATGCTTTACCCATAGACAGAGAATTCCATAAACATAGATCTGACCCAGGAATTATTTCACAACAAAGAAGATTTAAAAGTGGATCCATGGTCATGGGATCCGATGATCATATCATAAGCCATATCATCCAGAAGCAGTTGGCCTGAAAGAAAAAAATGGAATGGCCCATTGAAGGCATGACGTTATCAGCACAGAGACAATCCTATGTAAAAATGGTAGGAGAGGAATGGTAAGTCTCATACACAGCCAGTAGAAGCATAAGTCACTTCATAGTAATATTTGGCTATGTTATCATCTAGAAATACTTTGTATTTTGCTGTTATTGTTGTTGTGAAGTGCCATCATAGAGATACTGTATAGGGTTTCTGAAGAGCGATTGATGGATCTGAACCACTGATGTGCAGAAAGGTACATATAGAGAAATGTTTTGAAGCATTACTTTTTTTTCTTTTTTTTT
>NW_006411987.1:0-9450 GCF_000296735.1 Chrysochloris asiatica
GTGTCCCAAAGAATTTGGTATGTTGTATTTTCATTCTCGTTTGTTTCTAGGAACTTTGTCAATTCATATTTAATTCCTTGTTTTACCCAGTGGCTTTTCAGGTGTTGTTCAGTTTCCATGTATTCCACTTTATTTCCTTGGTCTTCTTATTGTTGATTTCTAGTTTTATACATTGTGGTCTGAGAAGATGCTCTGTAGAATTTTAATGTTTGTAAATTTATGGAGGCTTGCTTTGTGACCTAGCACATGGTCCATTCTGGAAAATGTTCCTTGTACACTGGAGAAGAATGTATATTGTGCTGTTGTTGGATTGTATGCCCTGTATACATCTATGAAGTCAAGTTGGTTGATTGTGTTGTTTAGTTTCTCTGTAACGTTGTCAAGTTTCTTTCTGGTTGTTCTGTCCCTTTTCAAGAGTGGCCTGTTAAAATCTCCAACTGTAATTGTAGGTTTATCTATTTCTTTCTTCAGTTCTAATAAGGTTTGCTTCATGTATCTTGGTACTCTTTCATTGGGAGCATAGATATTTTATTATGGCTATGTTGTCTTCCTCAATTGACCCTTTGATCATGAGATAGTGTCCTTCTTTACCTCTTATGCTGGTTTTTAATCTTAAAGTTTACTTTGTCAGAGATTAGTATTGCTACTCGAACTTGTTTATTGTTGCAGTTAGATTGGTAAAATTTTTTCCATCCTTTAACTTTTAGTCTGTTTTTGTCTTTGTGTGTAAGGTATGTCTCTTGCAGGCAGCATATTGAAGGGTCTTGTTTTCTTATCCATTCTGCCACTCACTGTCTCTTCACTGGTGCATTCAATCCATTGACTTTCAATGTAATTATCGATAGGCATGAATTAATTATTGCCATTATGTTACTTTTTGGTAGTGCTGTTCTTTCTTGTCTTCTTAATGACCTTTTGTTTTTTTCCCATATGATTTTCTTGATGTTATCCCACAACACTTCTGGTCTTTGGTAACTAGGCTTTAATCCATCGACTGTGTTCTTGAGATGATCTCTAAATTTAGGTGACATATGTTCAAGTTCATATTTTGACTCTCTTGGACTTGTTTTAATTTTCTTCAGTTTCAGGTTGAACTTGCATCTGAACATTTTTTAAAAAAATTTTTATGTGACCCTTATGTACTCTATATCTCATGAATTTAAATAATAAGAATGCTGTTTTATAAGAGCTTTTGAAAGTCCAAGAAAACTTTGGAATACTTTTTATGACAGTTTAAAATCTTTCTTCTGAGGGGCAGCAAGTTACATTTTGCCTAGAGTAAATTAACTCAAATAGCAAAGGGATTGGACTTGACTTAAAATGACAAACCCACAATGTTTCAGTGGCTTCTTAACAGGGCCAAGTGCATTTTCACATTCTTGAGAGTCAAGACTGGTATCTAAAGTTTCAGACTAGCATGATATTACTTATAAATAATCATTTTAGTGTACCATTTACTTTTTTTTTTTAAAGTTTTTATTATGAATTGAGTGAAAGTTTACAGGGCAGATCATCAGTTTTACATTCAATAAATCATACTCCTTGTTTTATTACAATGATTATAATCCCCTCCATGTGCCATCAGAAAATAGTATTTTTCTCTATTCCCTTTAGCTTTTTTTTTTTTTAAACCATATGAACATTTGATTGTCTGTTTCACGTCTGCCCTGGCCTTGTTTTGACCGATAATATGGATCTTTTTCACCATCTCTTTTTACAAATGTCGTCAATTTGACTTCTGTATATTCCATCTGATTATATTCATGTGTATAATCATCTTTTATGTTGTTTAAAAGGTATTTGTAATGAAGAAGCCATTGGTCTTGTAAAATTCTTTCACGTGATCTCCAGCATCATATCTACCACCAAGGCCATTTTTTTCCAACTACTTGTTCCTTTTTATTTTCAATCTTTGCATTCTAATCACCTGTAATTGTCAGTACATCTTGATTGCATGTATTATCTGTTTCAGGCTGAAGAAGTTGGTAGACTTCTTCAGTTTCATCATCACTGGCTATAGTGGCTGGTGCCTAAGTTTGAATAATAGTGGTATTAACTGATGTTCCTTGTGGTGGTTGTGGTGGTATGCCATAGAGTTGGTTCCAATTCATAGAAACCCTGCATAGAGTTTCTGAGGCTGTAAATATTTATGGGAACAGTAAGCCTCATCTTTCTCCTGTGGAACGGCTGGTAGTTTTGAACTGCTGACCTTGAGGTTAGCAGCCCGACTCATAACCGTTATGATGATCCTTGTAGATGTATGTTATTATCCTACCACAGATAGCATTAAACTTCAAGATAGATCTTGAAATGTTCTTTTTAATGATGAATGCAACACCACTCCTTTTTAATTTGTCATTCTTGGCATAGTAAACTCTATGACTTCAGATTCACAATGACCAACACCAGTCCATTTCAGCTTATTAATACTTAGGATACAATCTTTATGTGTTTCATTTAATTTGTGACAACTTCCAATTTTATTAATGGATGTTTATAGGTGTTTCTCCTCATTCTGAGTTGTGCTCCATCAGCAAATGAAGGTCCTGAAAGATTTTATTCCATTCGTGCCATCACAATCATCTCTACTTTGAGGAGGTAACTCTTCCTCTGTAGCATTCTGAGTGTCTTCTAACATGAAGTTCTCACATTCTGGCATTATATCTGACAATATTCTGGTGCAATTCATGATGTTTCAGTTATCAATACTTTTGGGCTTACAGTGTTCCATGCTCTTTATAAGGTTTTCAAGGGCTAAAAATTCAGTTATAGCCCTCCTCTCCTTCTTCCTACTCTGTTGTACTCTGAAAGCTCAGCTGAAACCTGTCCACCATGGTATTTAAAATATCAGTGGCATACCTTCCAACATCATAGCAACACCCAAGCCACAGTATGACAAACTGACAGCTGAGTGCTGGTTGATTCAGTAGGATGCCTTTTTCTTATGTTTTTTATTTTAATTTCAGAACAAAAAAATGTAATACACATAAAAAAAAACTCACCTAGAATTCTGGTGTGGCACTGTGGGTTAATGTGCTAGACAGCATGGTCAGTTTGAACTGCAAAGTTGGCATTCCTTGGAAACCCTATAAGGGTCACTGTGAGTCAAAACTTACTCAGAAAGACTTAACAACAAACAACAACAAATAATAAGTAGCTTTGGGAAATTTGAACACAGATTGTTCATCCTCAGGACTATTCATTGTTGTTGTTGTTATGTGCCATCGAGTCAGTACCAACTCATAGCAACCCTATGCACAATAGTATGAAACACTGCTCAGTCCTGTGCCAACCTCACAATCATTGCCATGTTTGAACCCATTGCTGCGGCCACTGTGCCATTCTATCTAGTTGGGGGTCTTTCTCTTTTTCTCTGACCCTACACTTTACCAAATATTATATCCTTCTCCAGGGACTTGTCCCTCCAGATAATATGTCTGAAGTATGAGAGATGAAGTCTGGCCATCCTGGCTTCCAAAGAGCATTCTTGCTGTACTTCTTCCAACACAGACTGGTTTGCTGTTTTGGGAGTCCGTGGTACTTTTAGTATTCTTCTCCAACACCATAACTCAAATGCATCAATTCTACTATGATCTTTTTTATTCACTGTCCACCCTTCCTAATTTTAAACCATTTGGTGTTCCATTGTTCTGTTAAAACAAGTCCACAAGAGCCAAAATATGACCAAATTAACATAAGTCCACGAGAGCCAATATACAACCTTGAACATATCCCACCTGAATTTAGAGATTATCTGAAGAGTAGATTTGATACTAAATACTAAAGACCGAAGATCAGAAGAGTTGTGGGATTACATCAAGAACATCATACAGGAAGAAAGAAAAAGGTCATTAAGAAGACAATAAACGAGGAAAAGACCAAAATGGATGCCAGAAGAGACACTGAAACTTGTTCTCCAGTGTAGAGATACTAAGGAAATGAAAGAAATGAGGAGGTAAAAGAACTAAATAGAAAGTTTCAAAGAGCAGCTTGAGAAGACAAAATCAAATATTATAACAAAATGTACAAAGACCTGGAGTTAGAAAACTGCTATTCTTAAGTTTTAAGTGACTAAATAATTGGAAGTAGACTGTATCTCCTTCTTCCTAGTCTGTTTTAGTCTGGAAGCTCTTCTGAAACCCGTCCACCATGGTTGACCCTGCTGGTATTTAGAATATTGGTAACATGGCTTCCAGAATCACAGCAACATGTAAGCCACCATAGTTTGACAAACTGACAGGTGAGTGATGGAGGACTGTTTATATTCATGTTCAAATAGCATAAATGATAATTGCTGGTCAGTAAGGAATTGTAATCTTTAGACACTTGTTTGAAGAATAAGATTGGCATTTATATAATTTCCCTCATTCATCTTTGGTTTATTTAAATCCTTGTTCTCTTTATCCAGATCACAGTCTTGATAATTTTCTATGAAAAGAAGTAACATCTTTGTTATTTAGTAAATTGTATTGTTCCCCTTCCCAGCCCCCAATTACCAATAATTACATTTCCTGGTTTAAAAGTTTTCTTGAGTATTCTTGACAAGAATCCTATTTTTCAGAGATTTTCTAGGAAGGTTAAAGAACAAATAGAGGAAAAGCCAACTGTGCTGCCTCCTCCCTGCTCCCTCACAAGGGACAGAGCATTTCTCCCAGCCAATTGGTTCCCTAGTGGGCAGGGATCGTGCAAGGTGACTGACAACAGTGAGCTTTTCTCCATTTCAGAAGATCCTTTGGCTCTGGGAATTAAAACCCTGGATCTCGGCTCATCCACAAACATGTGCTGTTCATCGATTGTGCCATTGGATGCTTTTTTCAGCTCTTCACTGTGGGGTGAAGGCATCTGGGTAGCTGTCTTCCTGAAGCTGTTTGTTCTGAAACAACATGCTGAAGTCATAGGCCAAACTGAGTAGGCTTGGTGAAAGTCACAAGCTAATTTGATGCTTGCCCTGCTCTTGAATGAACCTTCTTGATTCTTTCACCTTGTCATGGCTTGTAGCATATCAATTCATTCCATTTGGGAAAATGCATATTAATGTGCTTAGTAAGTAGCTTGGGAAGAAATGTGTTTATCTGTATTTCACCGAAAGCTAATGGGCTCTCATTCCCTAATCTGAATAATTTATTTGGATGAGGGTGATTATGATGATACAGCTTGGGTTGCATCTCCTGCAAGAGCTTTTGCTGTGTTTCCTGGAGAAGTGGTTACTTTGAATACATTCATACCCTTCACTCTGCTCTATTAGTAGCTTTTTGAATTAGTGATTTCATCGTTTATTACAGTGATGTCATCAGGGCATGTGATCTTTGTAGTTATTTACAAGAGCCCCAAATATGATTCAGTGCTCTGCAGTTGTTGTCTTGAAATTATTAGCACATTTTGAACAAGGAGCTATGAGTTTTAATTTTGCCATGCACCCTCTTCCTTCCTAAATGATGCAGCCAATCTTGGGTATTAGGAGGCTACAGTAGAATTGGAATGGCAATGCAGAGTCAAGTAATGAAATCAGCACAGAGTTTGGTCACTGAATAGCTGTGTGACCTGTAGTAAATTTGGTCCCTTGTGTTCTCAATGGAAAATAAATAGCTTCCCTCAGTCATCCTAAATTCTTATGATTCGTAAGATGAGATTATGCATATGAAGATACAGTGTAAACTATAATGAACAATATGTATTAGTATTATTCATTCATTACTTTTTCTTGACCTGAGGTCAAGTTATGTCTTTGTAACAAGTTGATGAATATTCTATATTAGAAGCAAACTACTTGATTCCAGTTCAGTGCTGAACTAACCTCTTTTCCCTTTCCTTTTGGCACCATATAATGGCTATTTATAGTTTTATTTCAGTTCTCCACCTTTGATGCACAAGTCACCTTATATATTAAAAATATATATTAAAAGCCATGTTCAACTGAATAAGAATTTGAAGAGAATCCTAGGATTCTGTATTCCTTAGAATTTGTGCGAGTGACTCTCAAGCACAATGAAGATTGAAAATGACATTCATTTTAATGGGAAGCTCATCAGCTTTGAAATTACAGACTTGTCTCTGCCCATTTCTGCTGTGATTTAATCTCTGAACCTCAGTATTTTACTATGTTAGATGGAAACAAATTAAGTGAGAATTTCCAGAATTGTTGTGAGGCTGAAAAATTACTTGTGTAAAATTCCCAGCCTTAGTAAGTGCTATGTTATTTGTTTTTCTACTTTTCTTCTTTACTCTTATATCATGAATGCGATGTGTGTATGTGTGTGTATACTCACTCATTTCCACAAATAGGTTGTAAGGTCTGATTTCCTATCTCCTAGTACAGTGCTGAGCATTCAACAAATGGATCCATTAAAAGTATATTTGAGAGGCAGCGCTTGATGGCGGATAGGATAGAGGTGCAGTGAAGTTTGCTGTCAGCAATAACACAGAATACCAGGTGAAGCACATTCAAGGCAGAGCTCCAAAACTCTGAAACACATAGGTAGGAGTATTAAAAAAGTATGAAGGCTTATAGCTAATGGAACTTGTAACGAAAGTAAAAAATCACATACTTTTGAGTCTGCCAGACTTTGCATCCTGGAGCCAAAAACTTGGGCAAGACCAAATGGCAAGAGCGAGAGGAGGAACAGACCCACCATGGAATAATGCTGTGGGATCCTTGGAGCAAAGGCGAACAATACACTTTGTTGGTTTTGTTTTGTTCTAATTTTTTTTTTTTTGTATCTGTTCATTGGCTCCCCCATTGTTTGTCCACCTCCATTCTGGTGACTAGAAGGGGTGACTGAATGAGTGGGCACCCCACCACCACCACTGGTAGGTTCTTCTGCTACACATGCGCACAGATACTCTCAACCCAAGAGCTGGCCTTGAACTGTTTTTTAATAGGGAAAAGGCCAGAACAAGGGGTGTAGAGAGGGAAAGAGAGTTTAAAAACAAAACAGGCAGAAAATTAAATTAAATCTTGAGGTACAGCATAATAAGCAACAGTGGCAACTTGAAATTATTCAGGAGGCCTCGAAGACAAGAAGCTGAAAGAGGATATTAAAAACATACTCATATTAGGCTACAGATTTTTTTTTTTTTTCCTTCTCTCCCTCCTTTCCCTTTTCTGAGATTATAGACTACAGTATCCAATCTAGTTTTTTTCTTGTTGTTGTTGTTTTTTTTTCTTATGTTGTTGCTGTTTTACTGTTTTATGCTCCCCCTTTTACCTTTGGGGGACTCTTTCTCTCCCTATATTACCCAAGAAGAGACAGCAATTGCTGCCATATAGTCAAGCTACAATCACACTCTATAAAACACCAAAATCCAGGCAAGAACCAACACCAACTGCCATACACAAGGTAGCCAGACAACATCTCTAAAAGTTACTCTAAGTTAAGCAATAAGAAGAGTGTAAAAGGAAGCCCACATCCTGATCACATCTATCTGGAGGCAATTAGAAAACATAAAAAATACCCAAACACACACTTAATTACTATTAAGGCCATAGAAAACACTAAACATGTCCAAGAAGCAAAAGCAGATGACCATATCAGCACATGTTCAGAAATAAGATAAAATGTCTGACGCAATGACCTAGAGATAGTCCTGGACTCCATTCTGGAAGGAGGGCAGGCCTTGGAAACGCCTGAGAAGGAATTCAGGAAAATGGTGATAAAATATTTCAAAACACTTTACAATGGAGTAGAGAAAAATAAGGAAGAAGTCAGGAAAGTGCTACAGGAACAATCAAATAGGATAGATACAACATTGGAAACAATTCAAAACCTACAGAAAGAGGTCCAAATGATTAGTAATAGAATATCAGAAATAGACAATACACTGAAAGGGCAAAAGAGTAGAATAAGAGAGATGGAAGGCAGAACTAGTAACCTGGAAGACAAATCTCACAATACCACTAATACAGAAGAGCTAACAGAAAAAAGGATAAAAAAAAATCTGAAGAAGGGCTAAGATTCATGTTGGAAAACATGAAGAGGAATAACTTAGGAATTATTGACATTCCAGAACAGGAAGAATCACGCAAGTCCACAGAGGAACAGAGGAAATAGTTGAAGAACTGCTGGAAGAAAATTTCTCTAATATCCTGAAAAGTGTAAAGATAAACATTCAAGAAGATCAATGAATCCCAGGAAGGAAAGACCCCAAAAGAAAATCACCGAGACATATCATAATCAAGCTCTCCAAAATCAAAGATGAGGAGAGAATACTGAAAGCAGCTAGAGAATAGAGAAGTGTTACATACAAAGGCAAGCAAATCAGATTAAGCTTGGCTTTCTCAGCAGAAACCATACAAACAAGAAGGCAATGGGGAGACACATATAAAAAACACTGAAAGAAAAACACTGTCAATCAAGAATCCTTTATCCTGCAAAGTTATCAATCAGATACATCGGTGTAATCAAAATATTCCAGGATAAACAGAAGCTAAGGGATTTTTCTGAAGCCAATCCTGTGCTACAAAACATCCTAAGGGGAGTTCTGTGGACTGAGAACCAACAAGAACAGACAACAACCAGAGATTGACATACGTGGCAGGACCTCCCAGGACTAAATTGACAGAAGGAAGAGTCAAGAACAGAACAAAACTGTAAGAACAAACTCAGAGAATCTGGGAGGTCAGTCTATGATCAAAACAATTACAATATGAAAGAAGGTAAACACCTAGAAACAGAGATCCAGGTGGTGAGAAGGTCAGGTAGATTACAGGATAAAATCAACTGCACTAAATGGAGGGAAAAGTTAATGGAATATCAGGTAACCTCAAAGAAAATTAACACTTCACAACATGCCAAGAAAATGAAAATCCAAGAAGAACATGGAAACATTAAAACTATGAGGAAACTCACAAGAAAGAACACAAAAAGCATGAACTCAACAAATGAAGACACACAGAACAAAGAGAGAGTTAAGAGATGGAGGGTGGCAGAATGAATAAGAAAACAAGATCCTTCAATAGATACATCTTACACACAGAGACAAACACAGATTAAAAGTCAAAGGTTGGAAAGAAAAAATATACCAAACTAATTCCAATGAAAAAATGAGCAGGAGTGGCAATACTAATCTCTGATAAAATAAACTTTAAGGCAAAAACCAGCATAATAGATAAAGATGGACATTATGTCATGATTAAAGGGGCAATTGAACAAGATGACATAACCATAATAAATATCTATGCTACCAATGAAAGAGCTCCAAAATATATAAAGCAAACTCTAATAGATTTAAAGAAAGAAATAGATGCATCAACATTAATCATGGGTGAATTTAATACACTGCTTTCAAAAATGGATAGAATAACCAGAAAGAAACTTGACAAAGACACAGAAGAACTAAGCAACACAAATCAGACAACTGGACCTCATAGATGTGTACAGAGCATTCAACCCAACAACAGCACAATACACATTCTTTTCCAGTGCACATGGAATATTCTCCAGAATAGACCAT
>NW_006411988.1:0-1120 GCF_000296735.1 Chrysochloris asiatica
CCACTACTAAGTATATATCTTTAGAGAAATAAGCGATTTGACATTAGTAGATATATGCACACCCTTGTTTATCACAGTGCTATTCACAATAACAAAAAGATGGAACAACCTAAATGCCCATCAACAGATGACTAGATAAATAAACTATAGCACATATACACAATGGAATACTACACAATGTTAAAGAATAATAATGATTCTGTGAAATACTTGAAAGTATGGATGTACGTGGAGGACATTATGCTGAGTGAAATTACTCAGTTATAAAAGGGCGATATGTTTTGAGACCACTATTAGAAAAAGACAAGAAGAGGTTTTCATGCAAAAAGAAACATTCTTTGATGGTAACCAGGGGTGGGAGGGGTGGGAGTGAAATAAGTAATGAGAGGGTTGTTGTTGTTAAGTGCCATCGAGTCGGTTCCGACCCATAGCGACCCTGAACAGGGTTTCCGAGGCTGTTAATCTTTACGAGAGCAGAAAGCCTAATCTTTCTCTCGCGGAGCAGCTGGCAGTTTCGAACTGCTGCCTTGCGGTTCACAGCCCGATTCATAACCACTACGCTACCAGGGTAGACACATATTAAATTGGGTAAAGGGGAAGACAATATGCAAAAAAGGAAGGGAAAGTAAGTAAAAACTGATTAAGGCAAAGGAAGACACTGGGAATGTTTCAAGAATTAAAGGCAACAAAGTTAAATACTATTATATACATAGTCTTATAATAATAATCTTTAAATGGATGCATAGGTAGACATATAAGTTGAACATGTGATTGCACAATGACTATATACGTATGTGTTACAAAGGATATTTCTATACACGTAAGTACATACACTACAAATATATCCCATCACTTGTCTGTCCCTTTGTCATACTGTTGTCACTTGTGTGTTTCTGTGATTCTGGTAGTTATGTCACTGGTATTATAAATACCAGCAGGGTCGCCTATGGTGGACAGGTTTCACCAGAGCTTCTAGACTAAGACAAACTAGGGAGAAGGAGAGGCAGACCACCCTTAATGGTTAGCAACTGAAAACCTTATAAATAGCAGAGGAACATTGTCAAATGTAGTGTTGTAAGATGAACCCCTCAGGCTGAAAGACACTGAAAATATGACTACA
>NW_006411988.1:4536-5474 GCF_000296735.1 Chrysochloris asiatica
CCTCTTGAAAAGGTTGAACATCAACCATTTCCTTTTGGTACAATGACTCTGTATTTCTTCCATCTTCTTTTGATGCTTTCTGCATCATTCAATAATTTGCCCAGAGAATCTTTCAATAATGAACTTGAATTTTTTCTTCAGCTCCTCCAGCTTGAGAAATGCTGAGTGTATTCTTCCCTTTTCATTTTCTGATTCCAGATCTTTGCACATTTTTTGTAATATTTGACTTTTTTTTTCCTTGAGCTGTACTTTGAAATTTTGTGTTCATCTCTTGTACCTCCTCATTTCTTCCATTTGCTTTAGCATCTCTACACTGGAGAGCAACTTTCAGCGTCTCTTCTGACATCCATTTTGATCTTTTCATTCTTTCTGTTACTCTTAAAGACTTTTTACTTTCTTCCTGTATGATGTTCTTAATGTCATCCCACAACTCTTCTAGTCT
This sequence comes from Chrysochloris asiatica, assembly GCF_000296735.1. Taxonomy (NCBI): domain Eukaryota; kingdom Metazoa; phylum Chordata; class Mammalia; order Afrosoricida; family Chrysochloridae; genus Chrysochloris; species Chrysochloris asiatica. Next base: position 4,979 of record NW_006411988.1, read on the forward strand.
TCGGTCTTTAATTTTTAATGTATCAAATCTGTTCTTCAGATGATCTCTAAATTCAGATGGGATATATTCAAGGTCATATTTTGACTCTTGTGAACTTGTTTTCATTTCTTCAGCTTTAGTTTGAATTTGCATATGAGCATCAATAATCTCTTCCACAATCTGCCTCTGGCCTTGTTTTGACTGATGATATGGAGCTTTTCCATCATCTCTTTACACAGATATAGTCAATTTGATATCTGTGTATTCCATCTGGAGAGGTCCATGTGTATAATCATCTCTTATGCTGTCTAAAGAAGGTATTAGAAATGAAGAAAGCATTGATTTTGCAAAATTCTATCATGCATTCTCCAGCATCATTTCTATCACCAAGACCATAGTTTCCAACTACTGATCCTTCCTCTTTGTTCCCAACCTTTGCATTCCAATCACCAGTAATGATCAATACATCTTGATTGCATGTTTGATCAATTTCATATTAAAGAAGTTGGTAGATTTT
>NW_006411988.1:6454-7672 GCF_000296735.1 Chrysochloris asiatica
TTCTCAGATTTACTCAGCATACAGATTAAATAATTATGGTGAAAGAATGCAATCCTGGTGCACACCTTTCCTATTTGAAACCATTCAGTGTCCTCTTGTTCTGTTTAAATGAGTGTCTCTTGGCCTAGATCACTCATGATCACAATTAAGCATTCTGGAAAATTCATTCTCCACCATGTTGTCCGTATCTTGTCATGGTCCACACAATAGAAAGGCTTTGCATAGTCAGTAAAGCACAGGTAAACGTTTCTCTGTTATTCTCTGCTTTCAGGTAAGATCATTCTAACATTAGCAATGACATCCCTCTATCCAGGTCCTCATCTGAATCTGGCTTGAACCTATGACTTTCCCTGTCAATGTACTGTTGCAGTCACTTTTGAATGATCACTAGCAAAATTTCACTTTCAATATTCCATAGAAGTATCATATATAATTTTCAGGAAGTGTCTTTATATGGTGAGATACTCCTTTATTTTCCCTTCTGCTTCTGTTAATGTTATAGTTAATATGATGACTGAACCTAGAAAAATCATTCTGGACTATGAAATGACTTAGGGAGTAGAGGTCAAACATATCAATCAGTGCAAGATATAACTCAGTATTTTTGATTTCCTCATGGAGCAAGCTACCGTATAAGATCTGGCCAATTTCATGTCATTTTTAATGAAATAAAAGATTAATTTTTATCCTATTTTAACCTTGACAGGTGCAACTACTTTTAATTCTTATAAATTGAGCTAGTCAATCTTAGTTGTGGTCAGATTGCAGTTAAGTTTTCATTTTCATAAAGTGTGTTTAATCAGCTATAGCTATGCTAGTATGTAAGAAAAACCTAGTGGAAATAGACTGGTGAGAAGCAGATGGACTGCCAGCAATGTCATTCAAAAACAGTGTATCTATTGACAAGTCTTTTCATCTTTTCTTGGACTTCTTGTTGTTGTTAAGTGCCATCCAGTTGATACCGACTCATAGAGTCCTTATGCATAGCAGAAGGAAACACTGCCCAATCATGGGCCAAGCTCACTACTGTTGCCATGGTTGAGTCCATCGATGCTGCCACTTGGTCAGTCCATATCGTTGGGGGACTTCCTCTTTTTCTCTGACCCTCCACCTTACCAAACATGATATCCTTCTCCAGTGACTGGTCCCTCATGATAATATGTCTGAAGTAGGAGATATGAAACCCTGTACAGGGTCACTATGTGTCGGAACCGACTC
>NW_006411988.1:8857-9525 GCF_000296735.1 Chrysochloris asiatica
TTGAGAAATGCTGACTGTGTTCTTCCTTTTTGGTTTTCTGATTCTAGATCTTTGCACATTTTGTTGTAATATTTGGCTTTATCTTCTCAAGCTGACATTTGAAATTTTCTGTTCAGCTCTTGTACCTCCTCATTTCTTCCATTTCCTTTAGTATCTCTACGCTGGAGAGCAATTTTCAGTGTCTCTTCTGACATCCATTTTGACCTTTTCCTTCTTTCTTGTCTTCTTAACGACTTTTTGCCTTCTTCATGTATGATGTTCTTAATGTCATTCCACAACTCTTCTGGTCTTCAGTCTTTAGTGTTTAATTTATTAAATTTATTCCTTCAATGATCTCTAAATTCAGGTGCAATATATTCAAGGTCATATTTTGGCTTTCATTGGACCTGCTTTCACTTTCTTCAGCTTCAGTTTGGATTTGCATATGAGTAATTGATGGCCTGTTCCACCATCTGCCCCTGGCCTTGTTTTGACTGATGATATAGAGCTTTGCCATAGTCTCTTTCCACAGATGTAGTCAATTTGATTTCAATGTATTCCATCTGGTGAGGTCCATGTTTATAGCCATCTCTTATGTCATCTAAAGAAGGTATTTGAAATGAACAAATCATTGATTTCGCAGAATTCTATCATGCATTCTCCATCATCCTCTTTATCACCAAGGCCAT
>NW_006411989.1:0-507 GCF_000296735.1 Chrysochloris asiatica
AGATTCATACTTCGTACATTCCATGTTCCGATTTACAGCTGTTTCTCTTCATTTTCATTTGTGGCCCATCAGCAAATGCAGGTGGTGTGCACTTTTATCCCCCGAGCTTAACTCTATTCACATCATCATGTTCAACTCTACTTTGAGGAGCCCATTTCTTCTTTGCTGCCTTTCCTCCTCTTCCACTCACCAGTAGACCAATGTGGTCACCAGCAAGCTTACATTCCTATTTCTATGTTCCCTTTGAGTTTCAATCTTAGAGGGGAGTTTGTCTTGAAGGAAGTTGATTGCTTGCCATGATGGTTTCCTGGCAAACAGTTTGCTTATTCTTGTAGTAGCCAGTCACACTGACATTTTTGTTTTGGGTTTTTCCTGATGATCTATTTTGAAGATGTAGTTGCTCTAGCAGTTCTAGGCTGGTCTGTTTGTCCTTGCTACTGGGAATGTTCCACGTCATAAGGTTCTGGATAGGACTTAGGCTTCCACCTTAGGTATTATACTTGCTAA
>NW_006411989.1:5090-5636 GCF_000296735.1 Chrysochloris asiatica
GTTTTATATATGTCTTTCCATTTTCTTCTTGCTTGAATGGTTTCTGTTGAGAGAGCTGAGCTTAATATGATTTGCTTGCATTTGTATGTAGTACTTCTCTTTTCAGGATACTCCCATTATCTTTGATTTTGGCAAGCTTGATTATTATGTGTCTTGGTGGTTTTATTTGCCACCTATTGTTCCTGGGGTTTGTTAAGGTTCTTTAATGCTAATCTTTTAGTTTTCAGGAGGTCAAGGAAATTTTCTTCCAGAAACTCTTCACCTATCTCCTCTGTGGATTTGTGTGATTGTTGCTGTTACAGAATGCTGATAATTTTAAAGCTTTTCCTCTTCATGTTGTCCAACATGAATTTTAAACCTTCTTTAGATTTTTTTTATCCTCTTTTCTGCTTGCTCTTCTATCTTAGTTGTATTGAGAGATTTGTTTTCCAGCTTACTAGTTCTGGCTTCCATGTCTTCAGTTCTACTCCTTTGCCTTTTCAGTGTATTTTCCATTTCTGATATTCTATTATTAATTGTTTGATCCTGTTTTTTTTTTTTTTTTTT
>NW_006411989.1:6901-9374 GCF_000296735.1 Chrysochloris asiatica
ATCTGGTATTCTGTATTATTGCTGATTGAGATCCTCGCTGTACTTCTCACTGATCTGCCATCAAGCCCCACCCAGTGAAATAATAATATTTTAAGGAATGAAATTTTAAGCATTTGAAAACATTTCAAATAGAGCATTGTCTTGTATTCACTGGTCTAAATAATTACAGTTTTTGGCCATTACTTCTATTAGTCATCTATCTCTGTGAAGATCTCTTTTGAAACATCTTCTAAAATGTTGTTTCTAAAATATTTCTGTGTCAATAATGTGTAGAATTATTTATTTTGTAAACTTAAATGTATATTCTTTGATATGACAAACTAAGCTTGTATGGATTCTACACCATGATATTTGCCCATGCTTTAGACTTTCATGTGTTTACAAGAAGTTGCCCCACATAGGAATCAATCACTAGCAAAATGGTTGATTTTGAACAATTAAAAAAATTCTCTATACTAAATATTAAATATAATTTAGTTAGTGAAGGTGTCTCTCTCTGTAAACTGGAGCTCAGATTTAATTTTCAGCTTCCAAATTATTCTTCTGTTTTCTCCATCAATGTTTGTGCCTCTCAGACTTTGAATTACACACAGTATTTGCACTATTTTTCCATGAAAACAAAATCCACCTACTGGGTCAGTTACTACAGAGCTCACATCCTTAGGGCACAGCAAAAGGATCAGATGTAATATACCGCTAGTTCAATTGATCATGTTAACTACTAAGGATACAACAAGTGTTGTGTTTTAGTCAAGAAGATATGCCAGAAAATGTTCCATATTAATTGTTGATGTCCACCTATCAGTCACTCCCCCAGAAACCCTGTACAGGGTTGATATGACTTGGAACAAACTTGATGCCACTTGGTGATAATAGATTTTTCTACTGTTCTGAGAGAGGCCTCTTGTAGTGAACACACACCACTTCTAATGCAAGCATCCATGTCTTTTCTAGAATTCCACATAGTATATTGTAGGGGATAATGACCTGTCTTTCAGTCTGAGTAGTCTCTGTGGAAGGATAATGAATGCTTTAGAGACCAAATGTGTCATTTCACCATACTGGTACCATTTGGAAGTAGCCAAATGGGCTACATTCAGTGTCATAGCTTCCAACATCACAGCCACTAAGAAGCCACCTCAATACAAAAAGATCCTTTCCTTGAATTTGAACTAAAAGCCAGTGTTGGAAAGATTAAGGGAAAAGTCAGACCTTATTTATTACAATGGACAAATGTTGTCCAAGTGTTCTTGCTACAACACTGTGGCTGTGGTTCCTATACTGTCATGTGGGTGAGCTGTGAAATCTCTGAGTCAAATTTATTATAAATTCTGTTATAACTTTACTTTGGGCAATGAAAATGAATTTTTGTGGTTCTCAACAATAAAATCATATGTGGCGTACCCATTTCTGTGTTCACCTTGAGATAGTCACAAGTCTAAGATATTCCATCTTAGATTCTGCTTAGAATGATGAACATCTTAGAACAAAGGAAATTTTTTACATGGATTATCTCTGCTCTGTCACATTATAATAAACTTAGCTTTGTTTTAACTAATTTAGTACTGGTTAACCCATGCGATGTAGACATCATATAATTTAAGAAATGAATAGAAACCATTGTCTCATTGTCTGTAATTTTGCCATATTTATATTAAACTATGTGAATCTGAATATCTGTGATTTTGCACTATTGAAAATGGGCCAATACATGTTGTTTCTGTTAACTGGGTTATTTTCTTTCTGCATGGGTTCTCAAATACTTTAGAAAAGCCATGGCCATAATTGAATCTCTGGAGCAAACATGTTTGAAAATATTTTCAGCAAACTTTTCTGGAAATCATCTTGGTCTGGCTTTATTGATTTAATTATTTGTTTGTTTTTAAATTTGTAATTTACTTTATTTAATTTTTTTTTTAATTTGCCACTTCTAATTTGATCATTAAAACTTGCCTTATAAAAAGAGTGAAATTGAAATATTGTGTAGAAATACTTAACATCAATCTATTATCAATCAGTGGCTCTACTTACTATCCTTTGGCTTTTTAATTACAATTGTGTTTTTTTTTTGTTTGTTTGTTTGTTTTTGGTCTGCATAGTTAACTTCAAGGAAACCTGAGAGTGCACTTCACTAAGAGATGGAATAGAGTGGCATTAAATTGAGTACATCTGTATGAAAATAAGATGTAGAAACCCACCATCATAATTCCAGTTAAGGCCAGGTGCTGATTGTGGAATAGGCCATCAATTTCTCAAATGTAATTTCAAGCAGAAGCAAAAGAAAATTGATAAAAACTCCAATATAGTAAAAGTATGAATGTAAGCATATCTCATCTGAATCTTACAGTGTTTTTCTGCTATTCATAAGGTTTTAAGTGACTATTCGGAAGTAGTTCATCAATCCTTCTTCCTAGTCTGTCTTCATCTGGAAGCTCATCTGAAACCTGTCCTGTTGAGGTCCTATGTCGGGTTC
>NW_006411990.1:0-1052 GCF_000296735.1 Chrysochloris asiatica
CGAACTGCTGACCTTGTGGTTCGCAGCCCGATTCGTAACCACTATGCTACTAGAGCTCCTAAAAGGTATCACAATAGGAGGTTCTAAATAGATTGAGAAGAAAATGTAGAATGAAACTCAAAATCATAAAAAAGACAGGGATTACTAATCTGATAGAAACTGGTGGAATCCCTGAGACACACTTCAAGCCTGGAACTGAACTCCTATCTGTGGCTTAACTTTCACCCAAATGACTGTTCTACAAGCTGAAAAATAGCACCAAGTAATTACATACTTCTTAGAACAATCATCGATACAAGAGCAAAAAAGTATAACACTTAGAAGCAGAAAGGGATAGGAAAGAAGAACAAATAAAACTGGTAAACATAGGGAAGAAGCGAGAAGAGTTGTTACATTGTGAGGATTACAGACAACAACACAAATCAAAATAGGTGTGAATTGATGAATGGAAAATCAGACTGCTCTGCAAACTTGAACCCAAATTACAAATAAGTAAATATAACAGATGGCCTCACACACACAAAAAGCTAAATTTTAAGATCCTTGAATGAAAAGAAGAGACCTTATAAAGACAACACATCTCTTTAGATAAGGTGCTCACTACAGCATGAACGGAGTCCTGGTGTGGCGCTGTGGTCTAATGCCTTAGACTGCAAAATTGTTTGAACTGCAAGGATGGTGGTTCAAGCTCACCAGCTGCTCCTAGGAAACCATATACAGGGTCGCTATGGGTCGGAATCTACTCGATGGCACTTAACAACAACAACAATTAACAAGAGCATGAACATCTCTTTCAACTTTTCAGTTGATCATACTGCAGGAAAATAATCCCTTATATTGAGACAAAAATCTGTTTCTATGTGGCTTTTATTTTGTAGGATTTCTGAGGCTGTAAATCTTTGTTGATCTTAAGTGTCATTGAGTTGGTACCGACTCATAACACCCTATGAACTAAACACTGCCTGGTCCTGGAACAGCCTCACAATTGTTTCCACGCTTCAGCCCATTGATGCTGCCACTTTGTCAATCCATCTCGCTGGAGATCTTCCTCT
>NW_006411990.1:3127-4296 GCF_000296735.1 Chrysochloris asiatica
CTTATGCTGTCTAAAGGCTTTTCCTTTAGGAACAATGAAATAAACAATAGCACATGGGTCTCTCATAGACTTTTTTCACCCATGGCTCCTTATGCATATTGTCATTTTTCCCTAGTCAATATACAGACAACATAGTGATAAGAAGTTATCAACTTCTTCGCAAGAGGCATCAGAATGTATTAGATGCTCTGATCAATGTTTACTTAATTAGTACTAACTTCAGATTACATGGACAGAGACTGATAAACTTAGATTTGTCACTGAAATCATGCCCAAAGGATAATTTCAATGCTTCTTTTCAGCAATTATCAAATATCTCTGTTATAATCAATTATTTTTATTAAGATGCTTCAGCTGTCCCTTAATTCACCATTTTAAAAGCATGACACATATTTAAAAACAATATAATGTATCATTATATCTGTTTTCCGTTGGCAAATCTCTTCAGAATTTGAAACACTTTTCCAGTTGTTTGTGATGAGGCTCCACTATGGGACACTTGCTCAAAGTAAAGTGAGAAATGGTCCAGTTTTCCCATTGTAGCTTTCCTGTTCAGCTATTCTCAACCCTGTGCCCAAATTTGGCTATGTTTAGGCCTTTCTCAACACTTATCTGAGCTAAGATTTTTCTGTCCTGATGATTCTCTTGAGGAGTTATGTTAACATGTCAACATGCAAGAATCTCCAGCTTCTCTAGTGTTAGGCACATTCTGGCAACCATTATACTTTCAATAAATATTTGTTGGATAACTGAATGTTCAGATCACATTAAGAGAAAACAAAGAGAAGAAAGAAAAAGTCAACAGAGAGTGAGATTTGTCACCAAAAAGAAGTTATTAAATGAAGGTTAATGATAACTGTAAAAGAGACTATTCAAAGGCATGGGTGATGTTACAGCCAAAACATGGAAAATGGAATTCTTTGGGCAGATGTGAGCTAGATCGTAAGTGTGTAGCTATAGAAACAAATATTTGTTTAACACTTAACACAATGTAAGATGTGGAGTCTCTGAATGACAAGAAGAATTAGTACCACCAAATAGTATTATTACCTCAAATTGCTGCTGTCTTGAATATTCCCTGGAAATGTAGCACCCTGATGCATGTGGTGTCAAATATACCCTTTTACTCCTGGTATAGTATTGTAGGATAAGCAATGGACTGTTAACCA